>NW_010335439.1:32699-61713 GCF_000700745.2 Antrostomus carolinensis
AAGAGTGCTCAATGTGTTTATCCCACAGTTAACAGATGCATCACCAGCTTCTGCTTGTATAAAACTAGACCTGCTGAGATGATTCGGGTCAGGCTCAGTCAGTCGGTGGAAGCGGGTACAGCTTGCTCTCCAGATCGGATGGGCTGAGAGACAGTGAGAGGCATAGTGGTGCTTTCAAAGTATTGTTTATTATAGTTTTTGCTGCAGGAAATATCTCAAGGCAGGAATTAAAAGGTTACCTTTGGGACAAGGGGTTTTCAAGAGTGCTCTTTCGGGCATTCTTTGCTGTGCTTCTGCCGCAGCCAGGAACAAAAATTTCACTTTAGCAAACCTGGCTAGTAATGAAGTATCATTCTGATTTCCTTTTGTCCTCTGGCCATAGCATGCCTGCAAGCCTGCTGCCTTTCTCCATGAGTACCAAAATATCAATGTAACAAGTCATTTTCTCATACAAATGTACAAGTTTTAAACTGCTGATCTCAAAACAGACATATAAAAGCAGCTTATCTTAGCCACATTCTCCAAACAGTGGCCATGGTTCTGTTCTTTCCAACACTCTCAGTGCTAATTACCTCTGCTGCCCACAACTCAGTTTTTTATTCAGTAACATTAATGGTTCAAATGTCACTGTTGCTGACTTACACAAACAATGCCTATTTTTTTAATACATAACTTTTTTTAAACTACTTTTTGTTTTCTCCTTGTATTTCCAGTTTGCACCAGAAGACAAGTTGCCTAGCTGCTGGGAATTTCCTTCCTATAAGGCAATTACCTTCCTAAACCAGTAAAATTACCTTTTCACAGAATCATAGAATGTATTGGGTTGGAAGGGACCTTCAAAGGTCACCTAGTCCAACCCCCCTGCAGTGAGCAGGGACATCTTTACTAGAGCAGGTTGCTCAGAGCCCCATGAAGCCTGACCTTCAATATCTCCAGGGATGGGGTCTCCACTACCTCTCTGGGCAGCCTGTTCCAACGATCCACCACCCTCATACTGAAGAACTTATTAAACACGTAAGTTCTCCTAGGTTCCTACTTAAACTGCAGTCAAACTCTAAACTGACATAAAATCCTGGACTTCCTTGTTAAATCCTGCTAGCTGGATTGTCTGAAATTCTCATGGAGTTTCAAATCCAACAGGAATGGAGGGATATGTGTGCCTGTAGGCCATGTGACTGAATAATAGCACGTGCAAACAAGCACACTATTTATACTATATTCACAGAAAAACTGCATCCTAAGCAGCAGGAAAAGAACAGGTTAGCAGTTAATACTGCCATCCCTCAGTGCTCTCAGCACTTTGCATGGAAAGGATGGTTCTCTGTTCCTTTCCATGTGCAGAAAGCTTCCAGATGCATTGTTCCCTGCATCCTGAAGCTGAGCTTTGCAGGAACGCATTCTGGGCGTACACGGAGGGTACGCTGGGATAGCTGGACCTGAATCTGACAGAGCTCCAGGCACCCTTGATCAGAACTGGGCAGGAACTTTTCAGAAAAGTGGTTCTTGGTTATGTTTGTCAGAAGTTGTTGATTTGTGAAAACAGAAAACAGAAAACTTTCTGTACCAATTTTGACTGGAAGAGTTTCTTGGGCCCAGAGATTTCTGGGCAGAAAGAACACTCTCACGAAAGCAGTTAGTCATCCAGTAATCATGAAACAGCAGCAACTGTGCTTCAAGTCTTTATTGTCTGCACTGCCCCTGACAAATGCTATTTACTCTCCTGTAAAAGGCTGGTTTCTCTCATTCAATTGAATTTTGGATTTTGTTTGGGTTTTTTTTCCTGGCAAAGAGGAGTTTTAGAGTTTTTATCCTAGTCTCTCAGTCACTACTGCAGACCTAGCTGTGCAGCTACCAGTGTTATGGATCAGAGAGGCCTCCTCCAAAATGCCATTACAAATGATCACACTTTAGTGCAGTAATTCCTTGTGCACAACACTTTCCAGTTCAGGAGGCTCCCTTGGGTGGTGCCTGCAGGCTGTGAAGCATCCGACCCTACCCCTTCCAGAGGGTTATGTAAAAACTCCAACACCTTCTGACCAAAAGTGAGAACTGGGCAACCTGGTTCTGTGCACAATGTTTTTCACCTCTACTTTCCACTGAATTTCCTGGTTTCTCTAGTGAAGATCAGCTGTTTGATTACATCAAAGTATGAATACTGATTTACATAATCATGAGGGAGAAGGAAATTCAGTGTGCTATTTCAGAAACTGAACTGCCCCTTCTTGCACATTTTGCCTGTGAGCAGTACTTACGTAACAAATAGCAGCTAGCTCCTGACGCAGGATACTCGCCTCCAGGCTTGATGTTGTTTTCACTGGATTTACTCCATTGTCATAAACTGTAAACTTAGTTCCCATAAGATTTGATCTATCAAAAAAAAAAGGAAAATCCAATCACCATTCTGTCAGTAATGCTGCCTGAGACATCTATCCTTTACTGCATTGTAGCCCCAAAGGAAAGACAGATAATATTGACTACAAATAGTTGTTAATTCTAATCCCAACTAAATGGCAACTCCTGGATTAAAGACCATAACAAAAATATAAAGGTACAGTACAGCAGAGTATACTAAAGGTCTCTTATTACACTGGAAACTTCTCATGATATATTGCAAACTAATAAATTCAAGAAAGCAGTAAGGAAACACTGAGGTGGGGTTATTTGGTTGGTTTGCTTGGTTTTTAAAATATGCTCACTCTACAGAACTATCTGCTTTCTTACTTGACTACTAACTCTATTAGAATACAGAAAGTGATTTTCATAAAGTTATAAGACCAGTCTTTCCTAGTTAAGTGGAAATCACACCAAGGAGCTCAAAATACAACTTAGAACATACTAAAACCACATGATCCTCATTCTGTGTTTGCACTGCAATAGATAGCAATACAAGTTCTGAGATCCACCCAGGCAAACAGCAATTAGCAACAGTCCCTTTCCTTGGGCATAGATGATCTAAACACACATTGGGAGCTCCACATAGGTATCAACAGACGGATGTATGATGGGTGACAGAAAAGAAACAAATAGTTCTGAAAGAATTACACTACTTGTAAATAATTCTAATCAGGATCTTATGAAATGGGCAAAACCAAAGAGATCTTCAGATTGTCTAACAGACAGAACTTCAATTCCAAGGCATTTACACCAACAGGGGCTAGACACAATCTACTCATGCGCTTATGAAAATCCCACTAAGACACGTTGTGCTCACGCACCCTTGAGAATCTTGCCATTGAGCATTTAAGAGCTTCAGTTCTGCTGACTTTTAATAAAATTGGATCTTATAAGTACTTGGGATGTTTTGAAAACATGCCTTAGATTCTAGTGAACTTTAAGCCCATTATCACATCATGTAGTCAAGCCTCTAATTAAGAAGTCATAGTGGCTTACAGGCTTCTTAATTTCAAATGAAATTTCTATTATATAAAGAAAATTCTTAGAAGTATCAGTGTTTACCTCAGTTTTCCAATAAAACTCTCTCCACCCCGAGACAGGTCAGTTGGGTCTATGGAGATGAGGTAATTAGAGGTTTTACTCTTCTTTCGTTTCCTTCCAGCTAACAGAAACACCTAAGCAGTGCAAAAAAACATATTATAGAATGCCAAAGGCATTAGCACACACCACTCCCTGCTTTGATATATGGAAACCATAAGCAATTTTTCTGTCTTCCAGCATCATTAGTGAAGTCACAGAAGGTCTCCTGGGACTTAGCAAAACCAGATAACAATCTGGAAAGGCAAAGTGACTTCTCCACCATTCAGTCCATTATTTATAGTTCAAATAATTAAATTTGATCTGTTTTTTTAAATGTTTGACTCTAAGTTGCTCTGGCTCTTCCAGTTGAACAGACGCTTTTCAGGCCACAGAATGCAGAGAGCCCCAACTGCTGACTGTCACATAAAGGTGCCATGCATGGATTATTTAAGGTCAAAGATTAGACATACGAAGAAAGACAGGAGAATAAAGTGATACTATTGTTTTGCTTTTGGAAGACTGTAGGACAGATCTCAGTGAAAGTGAAAATATATTTAAAAGATAAGATTTATTTTCTTTGTAAGGCTTCTTCAGACTTTTAATATTTTTTTAATATTCAGATGCAACTGGTATGCCATTCAAGTTATTTTATGACCTTTTTACCATGCTCCCTTTCCAAGTGGAGGTAATAAGTAGGGTACATCCCTCGGTCCATTCCCTTCTTGTCTCTTGTGATCCTGCATTTGACGGTGACACCCTGTGGAGCAGGTCTTACAGCAAATTCCTCGAGGTCATCGACATCTATGAGAGGTTCATTTGTGGAAGGACTTGGTGCTGAGGCAGCTTCCTAAAACGGTAAGCAAAACTCAGGCTTCCTTAACTTTGATTTACAAGGTTATAAGTACAAAAGAATGACATCTGATGGATGCTGCACTTAAAAAAAATAAATACAAGAGAAACATTGTCTTCCCCCTTCTGATTCCTCAGCAGCCTTGAAGGCAACTTATCAAGCTAAGGATCAATCCCCATCCAATCAGTCAAGCTGTTGGCTACCAAAGGCCGGGGAGCAGTTCTCTGTGCCACTGATGCTCAGCATACAGACACAGCTGGCGAAGCGGAACAGGGTGGCTGCACAGGCAGAGTGCTGTAATGTTACAAAGAAAACCCTCGTTCACACCTTCCCATCTTACCACACCTTCTCCTTTCAGAAAGGCCATACACAAGGACAGTGATGGTCTTTGATGAAAGGAAGAAATGGGATGGGGACAGATAGATTAAGCTAGATAGAGATATAACAGAGATGAGAAGTCAGTGCAGTGTATAAAAGAGTGGGTCACCATCAACTGGTTTAGCAAGAGCTTGTGATTTAGAATATCTGAACAAGTCAAAGTCTTATTTTATGTGTGGGTGGCAGCAGCGAGAACAGGGTGGGAAAATGCTCAGAAAAAGACAATAGAAACAAAAGATCCTTCTGAGCACCTTCAAGAGACAGAAAGGTAAATATTTACTGTTTATCTTTCTCTTCATTCAAATTCAGATAATATTTCCTGTTCTTTTCTCCAAGTCATTATTTTCATTGCTTGCTTCTGTGAACCCTGAGAGCTATCACTAAATCACCTTGGAGATAACTCCAGTGCACATTAAAAACAGAACAAGAAAGCCAGGCCTATCCTGACTGCACTCTGAAATCATGCAGGACGCAGCAGCCACATGCTCCTTCCTGGGCTCTCACCCCTTACCTTACTGGATTTCTTGCTCGTGGCAGAACCAGGCCGGGTGTTACTGTTTAACTGTGAAGAACTGGAGCTGTCTTCATCTTCCTCATCCTCTTCCTCATCAAAATTCATGCTGCTTGAAATGCCTGAGGAGAAAGCAGTGCACTTATATGAAATACTAATACAGTAAAGCTGTCCATACTTGCTGTAAAGCATCACTTATTGTACTGTTGCACCCTTAGGCTCGCAGGTGAGAAAGGGTGTGTGTGAGGGGGGTTCACTGTGTGAGGCAGAGTGCAAATACGTGGGTGAGACAGTACCTGCCCTGCCTGAGAAGCCAAAACATTTCAGCAAATGAGAAAGGAAATATCATGGTTTCCATTCCACAGGGAGGATTGAGTTACTCAGTGATACAGGAGCAATATCCAGTTAGGAGTTAAATTCAGATCTTCTTAATCCAATCAAGTACTTTGAA
This sequence comes from Antrostomus carolinensis, assembly GCF_000700745.2. Taxonomy (NCBI): domain Eukaryota; kingdom Metazoa; phylum Chordata; class Aves; order Caprimulgiformes; family Caprimulgidae; genus Antrostomus; species Antrostomus carolinensis. The sequence continues at coordinate 38,364 of NW_010335439.1, forward strand.
CACAAAACAAAATCTTAAACCTGAAAATGGAGTTGAGTGGACAACCTACCGCAGCCATTTGGAAACCTTAACAATTAAAATGAGAGCCCTTTTACAGCACGCTTTTAACTGTTCCTAAGTGATCTGATGAAGAGCAGATCTTAGACTGAGAAGAAACATTCACATCAAGGAAATTTTCTCATGCATATTTATTTCACAAAAAAACCCCCAGTATCAGCCCAGGCCAAAGAAACTGCCTTACAGCACTTAAAAATTTGACTTTACAAGAATCCAAAACCTCAGACATTTCAAAGGGAAACACAAATTTGGAACAAGCATCAGTGCTGGGACATTTGCCAGGCCTAGTTTTTCAAGGAGTATCATGCAGATGAAGCCATACAGGTGGCTCAGGTTCAAACTCCTAAATTCCGCATATTAGAGGCTATCTATGCAATATTTTTTCAAAAAAAAAGAAAAGAAAAAAGAAAATACTTGAACACTTGGTCCAGAACTTCCACTATTGGTAAGTCCAATGCAGAAGGATAAATGAAATGCAAAGATTTCAGGTGCCAAGCAGCATGGGCATAATTAACTCTTTCCTTCCGTACTTACCAGGAACATGATCCAGGGCGACAAGACTGGATTGGGAGGTGGAAGAGGACCAGGATGTATTTGCATGGGGATCTGGGAAAGGAAAAAATCCACGGGCTTGATTCTGCAAACCCTTAATTGAGTGAACAAGCCTAACTTGCCAACAGGACTCTGCACAGGGCTAAAGGCTTAGTGGCTGGGGTCATAATGCTGCTGCCAGAATTCTCAATTATGGACATTTTATCTCTCTGCACAATCAAATTCACCTTCTACCTGCTTATACCTGCTGTCATCTTCTTTTTTAGTACTTTGAATAAAGTCAAAAAGCCCTGGGTCACAGAGCTGAAGCTTCAGAAAGCACCATCCATCCTGAACAATTGTGCCACAAACCCTTCTGTGCACGATGTTCCCTGCATGGTAGGTTTTGCCCTACTTTTTAATTCTAACACACAAAAAAATAAAACTGATCAACACAAATGATATAGACAGATTCTACACAAATACCTGCTCAACAGCATTGAAAGAAGTATTCAGACTCGTATTCAAACAGCCTACATTCTACCTAAGTCCCTGTCCCAGTCTGTCCTCATCATCTTTCTCAGGCTCTCTAAACTATTCTGGGACTTCCAGGAATACACATAGAGATTTTCATGTAGCTTGGTCTTTCGGAATATGAGCTTGGTCTGCAACAGAGGCTGAACCAAACTAATGTACAGAAATATAAACACTAGAGATAGCACCAGTAATGGTTTTCTTCAGTTCAAACTTTGTAACGGGATGAGAAAAAAAGAAACACCAAAAAAGGCATTTAAATACTTTTTATGTTATTGCTGCTTCCAGTAACTTCAATGCATGTCTCTTCAAAATAGCTTTTGACACCAGATGCACACTGGATAATGAAACAACACCAGAGTACTAAGAGTGTATAAAAGTAAAACAGAAGCATATGCAATGCTTGTATTTCATTCAGCTGCACCATGAATGGTCTCGTTATCAATTTCTTCATTTCCCTCAATCTGGACACACACCACACAGCACGACAGCTAAAAGTTTCAATAGGATCTGGTTATGCAAGGGAGGCCCGAATTCAGAGCTCAACAGATATTTTCAAAGCCTGTAGAACTCACTCATTACTAATCACACACTCATTAATCACCAGCATTATTTCTTAATAACGACAACCACCTAGTAAGTGTGCATGGGTAACAGAGACAGTCCATCTCCTCAGCTGGCAGCTGTGCAATAAAGCCATACCTGCATATGCACAGACGTAATCACTTCATTTCTACATCCATGCTCACTATTTCACCACCAGTATTTTGGTGGTGAAAATTCTGTGCCAGCCTTAGAAAAGTCTGCATCCATGACCTGTGGGGAAGAATGCTTCAGAGAGCTCCTGTTTTGGTTTTGAACCCAGAATTCAAATCTATTCCTTCCCTAAATCTCAAAACAGTTTTAACTTCAGGTGGCAAAGAACTAAGACCAAACTGCTCATTCCATGTCTTTAGAAGGACATATAGGAAACTGATAAATGTGAAGACTAAATGTTATTTATTCAGTGTTAAAACTTATGGAAGTCTGGCTGTGTCCTAGTGACTCATTTGCCAGAAAGGAACTCTAAACATTAAGACTTCTGAAATCAAAAGGACGAATATTTCCTGCAGGAAGAAAATGATACTAGCATGGCAATTTCCAACAGATGGAGAAGTAAAAAAAAACATTTGGCATTTTCTTCCAAGTGACATATTCTTTTCACACTCAGGTAGCCTATAACTTACTGTAACAGAACTTGACTTGCTGGGGAAGCAGAGACACGTGCTGAGATGGGCTTCTCTCCACAAAGTTAGTGTCAGAGAGCAGAACAGGCACAAATCAGGGCCACACAAATCAACTGAATTCCCATGAACACTGGGATACTCAAAACTTTCTAACAAGCCTCCTCTGCTGGTAGCAAGTGGCAAACCATACACACATAGTAAAAACATTTTATGGAGATGCTGCTAGTTGCAGTCTTGTCTTAATAACTTTCTTTGTGTCTCAGAGAGTATAACTCTGTCGTTAATAAAAATAAGCAAACCTCAGCATTCCCATTAAAACTCACCCCCCCAGACTTAAGGCATACTAGTGGTCCACCCTTAGCAGTGTCTGTTCTGATCAGGAGTATACTCAGACCTTCATGAAAAAAGGTCACATCATATATTTAACAATATGAAGCAACAAAGCAAAACAAAATCAAATCAAAACAAAAAAACCCATCTAGTGCTCCCATTCAAAAATAAACAAAAAATTGGTGAGAATAAAAATATATCTTAACCTGGAAAAACATCAAAAATAGAAATGTTCCCCAGAGTAAAAATCTGAGTGCTCTGACCTAATTTGAGAAGTCTGTTGATAGTTTTTAAGTCAATCAGCTTTAGTAAGTAGTGTGCCTGATGATTAAATATTCTGAGCCATGTTCTGAGGCAACACAATCACCACACAGATCAGAACTTGTTAGTCATGCCAACATCCCTCTGACTCAAATGCCCAGGAAATACCACACTTGGAGAAAATCTGCCCATTTCAGTTGAAGTTGCTCACATCTGCAGAGTAACGTCCCAGAAAAAATGAATCTTAGTGAGAACTGCCCTGAGGACAAGAGGCAGGCATTTAGGTATGAATAGTCTATTCTAGATGAGTCAAGTTTGCACTTACATTTTGCTCTTTATACACAAAGAGTTTATTCTTAAAGCATCAGAGCACTCTTGGCTTAAGCCATCTTTGCTTCAAAAGCTGTACACTGAAGAAGAACAACTCCAAAGCAAATGCCTTCAGAAAAAGCTTTGTGAGGATTTTAGGATTTTTTTTCCTTTCCACAGTTAACCTCTAATAAGATATAACAACAGTGCAGGAAGGAAGAGACGGGTGCACGAATCTGTACATACAGAATCTCCCAAATAATGCATGCCTCTAGAAAAAAAAATATATTCCAGAACATTTGAGGACTATGCATGGGAAATGCTGCAAAATGCACAGTGCTCTAATTCTCACCTTTGCAAGGATGAACGCACATTGTGAAAACATGAACAATGTTTAACTGACAACACAACTAAAATTAATATTCTCGACTGAATGTTGTTATTCTGTATTCTTTTTTTTAACCCTGAAGCAAGTGATTTCAGAGTTGTATAATATTAAAATGTGAACAGATGGATACGAGCATTAGCATCTGCCTAGCACCTCAACAACAGCACTGCACTGCAGATGGGAAAGCCACATCCCTGAGAGCCTGGAGAGCACTTGTTCCTTGGGATGACCGAGAACTTGTGTTTTTTGTTTTTTTTTTTGAGATAACAGAACGAAGCCTAAGAGGCTCTGAGCAGAAGAAACACAGAGTAACAATCCTGGCTTAGGCTAGGGTTGAGAGTGAGAATAGGAAAAGGAGTCAACAGACATAAAGCAAGCAATGAGAACATGAAGGCAGCTTTGGCTACTTACCTTTTTTCTGCATTGCTGTTCTAAGATCTTGTTTGCTGTGCTGTTGTTGGCCACTAGCCACTTTCTCTCCATCATCTTCATCATGGCTAGACTGTCCAACAGTCAGAATCTGCACTTGACTTCCTATCTTCTGAACATCATCTTGAAAAGCAGCTGGGCCATCAATCCCTGTTAGACAACAGCAAAAACCTTAGTTGTCTTGGTGTCAAGAAGTTACTGAAAAGAGAATTGCTCACTCATAAAAAGCATCTTTTCTAACAATCAAAGATCAGAGGTTCACATTCAATAATATTTCTAGTCTTAAACAAGGCTAAACTAACCTCCAAGGCAAACATCTTATTGCCCATATACTCCACTAAAGAATCTCCAAGAGGTGATCAGGATTTCACTGTTGCCCTCCTCACCCCCAAAGCACACCCATCCACACACCGGAAACACCAAAAACTAAACAGAGAAGAAAGTCACTGAGGAGGAGTGACAAAGCAAACAGATGCAGCTTCCATAAGGACGCACAGCTGGTCCAGAAACAGATAAATCTGCATCCCAGATTATGCCATATCCCCTAATAAACAAGACTGCTGTTATGAAACGATGCTTCAAAGTTTCAGAAACCTGGAAAATTCACAAGTAGATCTAGGAGTGTATACAACAGGAAGAACAGCAGGTTAACAAGCCTAAATATGCCTACTGAGTTAGTGAATTGCTACAGTTAAAACATCAGAGTGAAATTATAAAGAAGATAATACATGTTCCCTGGAACCTCCACCCTCTGAGACGCTCAAACCAGGAACAGCCCTGGGCACCCTGCTCCGAGCAGGGGTGAGGGATCAGACAGTGCCCAGAGGTGCCTTCCAGCCTCACCATGCTGTGACACTCTGGCTTCTGATGACAGCCAGCAAGAAACTTCCTTATGGCTGTAAATTGCCTCTGAAGACAGAAATATGAAAATACAAGGTGGGGTGGGGTGTGTTTTTATCACAAGCTAACTTCATTTTTTTTCTTCAGGATAGCAAGTTAAAATATCAGATTGCAAATATACTTCAGCTCTTGGCTAAAACTTCGTGCTGGTATATGGTACTAAATGAGCTATATAAAAATGCACTTTCACACCAATAAAAATGGTTATACTATCATATACAGATACAGTAAACAGCACAAGCCTGTACACTGCTGCTGTTCTGAAATCTTTGTTAATAAGCAATCAACACTGTGGAGAATTAGCAAGCATTACAATGAGCTTGTGCAGTAAAAGAATATGGTGCTCCTCACAACAAACAGAGCAGACTAAATCCTGTAAGAAGGAGCTGTAGGGATTGGGATTTTTTCAGATGGTGATCTGTAGCAGAAGTCTCTGAGAATACCATTTCAACCCGCTCTGCCAGCAGCTGTCAACTTGCATTAAAAGACAACTGGATTATACATTTAGCATGCTTAACTGTACTTTGCCGTACTTGCTGTCACTGCTGCTGTGATAGGAAGCATAAGTGGAAAAGAGCGTGGTCCACACCCTCGGGAACAGGAACAGCACTGGCTGTGCAACGACCTAACAAGATGCAGTCCAACACTGCAGAAGTATTGAATTCACAGAGTTCAAGATCATGAGGAATTACTGACTCAATTGCACCACACAGACCCTTAACGTAGCAACTGCTGCACCAATCCTGTAAATTCTGATTTACTTACCATAAAAGTAACAACAACTAAAAACAAATAAACAACCTGTCCAGCCAGCCTTGAAGGGCTAAATAAAGTCCATGGAAATGTTCCCCTCATCTTGGTGGGATGACAAGTTCAAACAGGAGCTCTGTGTGATGCAGAATGAACAGCCTCATTTCCGATGTTGCAGGTATAATATGGCAGTGAACAGAACAGGTTTTTCTTAAAAGTTACCTCAGGATAAGGACTACAGCAAAGGTGCTCTAGAACAGACAGGCAGCTGCTCAGATCCACTGTGGTATTTTTAACAGCTTTAGCCATATTAACCACCATCATTAAAGTGGTTGCCTAAAGTTAGACTTTTACCTTAATACTCCAGATTTCGAAAGTGTTAAGTATCCATGCATTTAATAAGACGCTCATACATTGTGCATATCTATCTAGCCCCTTATTAAGCTTTGTACGATTCAAACCTAATTTTGAGAATCCATTTCAAAAGGAACAAAACACCTTAATTATTCTACTTCAAAGCAGACATTGATCTGCAGCAAATGAAATGCCTTCAACAGCATTAGACATTGTTCCTGATGCCTGCAGAACATCTGTGCTCACATCCCGTGCTGTCAGGAACATCACGTATTATTAGGCGTTAGGACAAAGGCTACCCTGGCAGGTCACACTTTTAGAGAAGAAAAATCAATTTCGATATTCTGAAGAGTACATCACTGGTAGAGTGTGTTATTAAGCATTATGAATGGTTCCACTGGTGACCCCATTGAAGGGAATGGAAGATGTAGCCAGACAGAGAAAAAAAAGAACCTTTACTGCATTATAATATTGTAGACAGTTTGTGGCAAACACAACATTAACTATTTCGTATTTGTGTGTGTGCAGCTACACATCTTTGTAGCTACATATGCATGTGTAAAAGAGTATTAAGCATTTTTTTCCTATATCATGTGATATAAGTGTATCTTTAGAAGTCACAGTTCAAAAAGCAGCTTTACCACCACCTGCCTAATGTCTGAAAACACTTCCAAGCTTGTGTAATTGTGATACTCAAGGTGGATTTCTCCCTGTGTTCTCACTTGCTTTGCCTCACTGACTCCTTCCCACCCACTTACTGGAAGGATGGCTCACTGTGCAATAAAATAAACCATTCAGGTCTATAGTTATAAATTTCCCAGTTTAAGGACAGGGTCAAAAGAGGCAAAGAAGCTGAGTGGGCTGTGCCAAAAAGGAAGTGTTCATTGCTACAGTCAGCATTTTCTACAGCTTTTCCCAAAAATCAGGTAGAAAAAAAAAAGATGGAGATGTCCTTGAATACTTGCTAAGAAGAAAAGGGAATTTTTGAGAGGCAACTGTGAAGTAGGGCAGGGAGGGAAAAGCAAGACTGAAACAACCCCCAGAATATCAGTCCTTTCAGTAAAGGCCTTCTGGTAAACTTTGACATGGTCATGTCTCAGATGAAACCCAGAGGTACCAGAAATTAAAACAAAGACATAATGAAAAAAATGCATCAAAAAATTGGCATTCACTGGCATTTCCATCCTATAAACTACTATTTATCAATGCCTGTATTTTGCTAGCACCTAAAATCTTCTAGATAATATTTATAAATGGACAGAACCGTGCTCTTAAAAGCTGGTAATCTAAACTACCATGTAGAATGCTTTTATAACCTGAATTCATCTAAATTCTCAGAAATTAAAAATACATTAAGTAGACATGCACTTAACTTTGATACCAGGAATGGGATTTTTAGATAGGATTGTTTTCTTCTTTTGATTTAAATACACAAAGTATTAACCATCTACACACAAAAAAATTACAAGATCCAGGTCTGGAATGAGGGGAGAGAGAAAAAGGTATGGGATAAATAAAGAATTTATAAAGATAAATATTTGTAAAGATAAATAAAGAACTGTTACTGAAAGCCATGGGAAAATAGAATAAAGCAGCAAAATTTTGCCCAGTGTTTACGACAGATGAGAAACAAATCTAAGGTTTCATACATTTTATGATACAACATTATGCCTGTTTGAAATTTCAGCTTCTAAAGGATGGACCAACAACCCAAAATCCATTCAGTCTCACTGGATTTAGTAATGACAATACATTTTGAGGATATGAAGTTGAGACCTTATTTTATTGTGCCAATGCTGCTGCAATGGCACAATAAAGCAATTAAAGGAAATCTCGTTATGGGAGGGTCACTAGACATACATTCCTCTATCCTGTATCCCCTGCAGCTTTCTGCTGAACAGTTTCCAGCTGTTTTGATATGTCCTATAGATAGATGCTAAAATGAATACAGATGAGCCATCTCAGTTCTACTGGATATAGTTATCAAAATTCTTTCTGACAAACCAAGCAAGTACAGACTACATAGGATGGAAGCTATAGATCCTGACGTATATCCCTCCACGTTGGCCCTACAGATCTAGAGGTTGGTTGTTTTGGTTTTGGGTTTTTTTTCCCCACAACAGCACTAGTAGAGCATTACAAGTGCAGTTCTGGGTATCATTTGAGCCTCATGTATTTTTATTTCAGCTTCACATCCTTCAAAATTATTTTGCAGAAAAGAAATACAATTTCTAACCCTATTTCAAGTAGGAAACTAAGGGTATAGTCATGCTGAACACAAGGCTTAAATATCTGTTGAGTAGTCCTGTCTAAAGCCAAAATCTGTAATGGGATAGATCTGAGTGGAACTTCCTTTCAAAACTGGACAGAACTTAAGCATTTGTAGACACCCCATTAGATAAATTCTCAAAGTCATCACAGTAATAACAATATAATATTACAGAAGAATAAGAAAATTAAAGAGGATAGGCCAGAACCACAATTTTGATTATTTCATTGCTCAAGAGATAAGAAAGAGTCTTTAAAATTTTCAGAGGATGAGGAGGGAGAAGCACAAATGGGAGGATAAGACTACATGCTACCCAGCTATGTATGACGGGGGCAAGTTCAGAGAAGCAGTTGCTATATGTGGCCACCACTTATAGATGAGGACGAGACCAAGCACAAGGAAAGCTTTTGCAATCTGACAATAGTGCATGATGTACAATGGTAGTATTGAAAAAATTAGTTACAGATTAAAGATGTGACAAACCACTCAGCAGCAAATTACAGGCGTAAGCATAGTGAGTCAGCTCTCCAAAACATTATTTAAGTATTTGACTATATACCACATGAATCCCCAGTAACTGGATCTTGCAGGAGAAGAATCTAATTGTATTTATGTACATCATGTTCCTCTCTGCGTGTATTTATACACGCAAACATTTTGCTGTGAAAAGATTTTCAGGAAATGTTATTTCCTTGTGGTTCTTTTACATGAACTTGTAAGTACAGGAAAAAATGATTAACTGATTATTTACAGAGTATTGTACCTAGGACACCATGAAAAGGCAGAGAATCATTTGAAAATAACTGTTATAATAAATTAAGAATTTCTTCATAGGAAAAGAAGAAATTTGCATTTGCAAATTCATTTGCAAACTAAGAAAGAAACTAAAAAGAAAAGTATCGTACATCAGAGAGAACTAACTGAGCTCAATGACTGAATGGTAAATGAGATTACATGTCAGGAAGGGAACATAGCACAGAAAACAGGTATTTCTGTCCCTACTTTACAAACTGCAGGATTCAAAAATTCTTCACATTTTATAAAGCATTTAAGACACAAATTCAACATATGAAGTCAAGCATAAGACTAAGTTTTAAGAATATGCTTAAGCCCTTTGCAGATCAGATCTGAAGAGTTGACCAAGGTCAAGCAGGAGGTTTCTGGAAGAGAAAATCTCAAGTCACATCTTCTGACCTCAGTAACATACAACAAAGGCTCTACAACAAGGATGTCCTTCCTCTACAAACATGCTGACAGCAAATGCAGGCATACTAGAAAATTTTCTCCATTTTTTTTTTTTTTTTTAGTGTGCCTTCAAAGGCAAGATACCAGGTTAGATAAGCCACCAGTCTGACACAGAAGTCACATCCACATGGATAACAGTCACAAGGCTGTGGCTAGCAGCAGTGCTGCAATTGCAAACTGCTCTTCAAGAGCACTGCAGAGCAGCTCTTCCTCCAACTCAGGGATGGCACCATAACCCTTCAAAGGCTGGCTGGCCTACTCTGAGGTCAAGAACACAGAGTCTCTCCTCAGAGAAATCTGGTCTTATTAGACTGACACCTGAACAAATAGAATTTCCATCCTTTAAAGAACTTGGCTTCAAGCAAACCTGCTTCTGCTTTTCTTGTCTCAAATGATCTACATTTTAAGTTAAAAGGACAAAACAACAGTTGATGATAATTTTGAAATCTGTATTTATTAAGAAGTGTGACCACTGAGTATTGTAATGTTTACATCAAGAACAGCGGTACAGGAAAGTAGTATTGCACAAATCAATAAAGGAAAAAGGTTCTTTCTCAGAATGCTTGCTTAGGAGGCTCTAATAAAATGGCTAGAACAAAATATAATGAAATTACATCTTCTAGAAATTTAGAACTCCACTGCTTTTAAAAAAAAAAAGTCTATCTATCTATATATCACCATTGGGTGAAACTCTCCTCAAAAGGAATTTACTGAAAAAGAAGAATGTTTAAAGGGGAGGGAGAAAGCATTTTTTGGTCTGTTTTTTAGGACTGAATAACCTTAAGAATATTATAGCTGTCCATATTTTGTAAGCCATTTCCCAGTATATGCCTGTTCTCATAAGAACTGCACATCCACTGACACGGGTTCAAGCAACTGCAAAACCACAAAGGGATTTGTTTATAGGGAAAAAAAAGAAAGAGCTCAAATAAAAAGGAGGAAAGGACCTCTGGAGGTGATTTAGTCCAAACTTCCATCAAAAGAAAGACTACTGCCAACACCAGATCAGGTTACTAAAAGCAAGTGCTCGAGCACCAAGCTCTACACCCACCTTGATGAACTCTAGAAAACTGTAGCAGGAACTGTACTTTCATAAATCTCTATCCTGAGGAGGCCAAAATGACTTCTTCACAATCAAGTTCATGTGTTGCCAAAGCACAGCCTGAAAGGGTCGTTCGATCTGGAAATAACAGGACTTTTCTTGCTGGAAACTCACTTATTGTTCCTCTTTAATACACAGGGAAGCAGAGATAAATCTACTCTGCATGAACTTCCCTCCCCCATCAGAAAGGAAGTGTTAGAGTGAGAAATGGTGCTTCTGATCCAACAAATGGTGCTGCTTTCTTAGTCAGCCAGCATTAATGTAGTTGCTTGTTACACGTAAAAATGGAACAGGATGCATAAATCAAAACAGACAGACAGGCGTGAAAGAGAGAAAAGAAACATGGAAGAAGCAAACCAAACCACACCATGAGATAGCCATCCTGGCAGAAAAAGTGCTGTGTGCCAAAGCAGCTCGTTTGCTTTCTGACTCTCAATAAAGACAGCAGGGAATACCCAACATACTATAAACATTTAATATACAACATGAAATTGCTGGGAAGGTATTGTTTATTTGACCATTTTAAACACATGCACATTCCTGATTTCAGTGACAAAAATCTTTGTTTATATTGCCCATGGCAGTGAGGGAACCTGTGCAGTTCATAGCAAGGTTTTCCTAAAATGTACTTACATCTCTAAGTTCAAGAGCGTTAGGGAAAAAAAACAAAACCAAAACCAACCAACCAACAACAACAAAAAACTTAAGCCAAAAGAAAACAACTTTTCATGGAATGATTCCTGAATTTTCATAGCGGATTTCACTCTGAATTAACTCCTGGTTTTGCATGGGTTTTCTCATGGGTTTTACTGTGTTTTGTTTTGGTTTTGTTTTTTTTAAGGTTCCATTTTATCTTTCTGATTTGTTTTTGCCCCATTTATTGCACATAGCCAAAAAAGCACTTTATCAGGTGTATTTACTAATTTTTCCACAAACCCAACCAAACAAAAACCCCACACCACTATGTACTTGTAATACTTTGAGGAATTTCATTTTTTAAAGAATCATCAAGGTATTTGATTAAAGATGCTCTCGTTTTGTATTTGTAATATCCTGCAGGGTGGGTACTTTTAATTGGTTCATGGTGCAACTATTTTCACTTGGATTATTTTTATGTTGAACCATCTAGCAATACTGTGCACCAGGTTCGCTAATATCCTTAATCACCCCTTTCTAGCGTCACAAATCAAGCCAGAATTTGATCTCCTATCTTCATTGGAAAGACAACCATTTTACATATTAATTTGTTACATTTTGGGGTTTTTTCCAATACTGCATATTATGTCAAACAATAAACTGGGAGACCAGAGCTTTCAGAAATACCAGCTTAATGAGCTAAGCTACTACAAAATGTCATTAATTTACTGCATTTGCAGGCTCTGTCTCACAAAAACTATGTTTCTTTTTAAAAACAGGCACAGTGTATAGTGGATAGTGTCATTAAGAATGAAATACCAGTAATAATCACAAATGTAGATACCATTGTGAAATACTATAGTGCCCATCACAGAATTACAAAATGCACTGACCCCTAACTTGAGAGGAACAATCAGCTCTACATGAGCAATTAGCTACATCCTTTTCTTGCCTTGTGTCAATGTAACCTCATTAAACCTAATATTTCCCTCGCGTTTGTCTTTAGCACATTGTTCTGATCATAGCTTCATCATTCTTTGAGCCACTTAAAAAACCATTACACATCTAAGACCAGAGTACAATCATTACACTACATCTTCAAGAGCAATTCATGTATAATTCAACGATTTTTGCTCTGAATTAGCTTATTATTCATAGGATCTGGTCTAAAGGCTCTTTCTTCTTAAAGCACAAACAGCTCAGCTATGCTTAGAAAGGTCATACTCACTACAGCTAAATACTAACAGAAACCTTTAAAATGCTATTTTAGCAAGTAAAGTGCATTCACCCCTCAGCATCCATTCTGCTGCTTTACAGGACATACCCAGGTTACAGTCAGAGTAGTCAGAGCGGAGACAAAACCTGAAGCAATTACAAAGCTAAAAGCAGAACCTAAAACTTCCAAGATTTGGTCTAAATACCAATGAACTTCCTCCAACAAAATCTCTTGTGCCACAAAATCATATAAAACCATTTAACCTTCATCCACTTTCACTAGTTAGATAGGAAGTTATTAGCAAATCCATTCAACATTACAATAAAATATTTTCTTATGACCTACACTTACTCTTAAAAGTAACTGAAAAACTGACACAAGTTCCACTACAGGGTTCTGCTACCACATGCACTTTTTTCATTCCCGAGTAACACAAATTAGATATGTCTGTAATGGATTGATCAGTAAAATCCCTCTGGAATTTAAAAGTTACCTTACATTTCACTTTTCATCCAATAATAAACTATTTTGCAGCTTCAATAAGGATGCAAGACTGGAAATCCAGTTATAATCCCCTACAAATACTCCAAGTTTACAACAACTATCAAAGGTAAACTAGATATAATTCCAATGGTGAAATTATACATGAATGAACAGTTAAATACCAGTGTGTGGAAAAAACAGATGAGCTGGATGAGCAGGTGCTACATGCTCACTCTGAACATACTTTAACTGACAGGGATATTTGTCACTAATCATCAACATAAACTCCAGAAGAGGAGGTACTCAACATTTTCTTTAGTAGAACTGATGAATAACACCTCCACTCTATGGAAACATATACGTAAGATGCAACTGATGGACAAATGTTGAAGGCCAGGGAAGACCACGCATAGCATAGCAGGATAAGCAATAAGAATTGCAGCAGAAGAAGAGGTTTCTATAGCTAACAATATTAATTTCCAACACATACAGCAGTATCAGTATGCAAAAGTTCTCAGTCTACATAAAGTGACATTACTTTTACTGACACAACTTGCTTCTGTTAAAAATATGCCAACATTTGCCTGCTTGGGTAGTCTTTCAGAAAATGAATAAAAATGTTATTGGCATTTGAGAAAAATACTAGATGTTACCTGCCCAGAAATAATAAAAAACTGTGCACCTTCTTCACAGTTGGCACACACTGCTCATGGAGTAACTGGCCTACATCTAGCAGGTAAGTTCAAAGAGAATTACCAAGCAAATTCAGCCCCAGCAGGCACACCCCATGTCTGCAGAACAGCCCTGGAAATCACACACTCCCACGATCACTGCTTCTTGCTATGTGTATCACCAGGCCTGCAGCTAAGATTTTGTTCATGGAATGTTTTAGCCAAGAGCTTATCAGAAAACTGCCTAGAAAACATGTGAATGTGTACATACGTTAGTGCTATACAAGACAGATTTCTCAAATAAAACCTTCTGTAACTGACTGGCACAATTATTTCAAGTTCTGAACACAGCACAGACGTAGACACCCCATAAAGGCACAACAGGCATTATGAGATGAAACAGAGACTCACGGTTATGCAGTAACTGATTTAACTATTACCCCACTCAATGCTCAGTCACCATCTAAGACAGGTTTTCTTTTAATCTAGTAAAATAATTTTTTCTCTTCAGCAAGATGAACTTCAAAATAAAATTTGGCATCTGTATTACTATGCTGGAGTGGCATTACTTTTTATGTTAAATTCAGAAACATCAGCCTTCTGTTCACTTATTTTGCTAACAATTTTTACATTCAGTTAATTTCACCATTGACTTTTACTTATTATTTTAAGCCTGGGTAGTGACACACATCATCTTTTTTTTTCAAATATATGAATAAAGTCTTTACTTCAGGGCCAGACTCTAGTCTGTCTAACCCAGGGCTTCCTTTGCGGCCAGAGGGAGAGCAGAGCCAGAGAAACCATAGATTCAGATCTCAACAATTAAGCTGCAATATGGTGTAAAGAGTTTTGATTAGGTAGGCTCATGTCCTGCAAAATCCCTATAGATAAGTCCCAATATTCTGACCTCAATAATTACCCTTATTAGTCATTGATATTTTTAAATGGACTTGTCAAGGATACACACTATTTTCTCACTTAGGCAATTAATGGAGAGACTGCTGGACATTGACAAGACAGGAACCCATGACAGTCCAGGCAGGACAGTGTTACAGTGGCCTTATCCAAGAACTGCAAATTATTGGAAAGGTATTTATTAATTTCATTAATCATTTCCCATGAAGTAAAAAAAATCTGTATGTTCTGGTCGAAAAATGTCTCTCTTTTTCTGTGTATGCATATATATGTAAAATTTGCATACCTCTAAATTAACACAGCAGGAAAACACCAGCACCTTTTAATCAGTACGTTTTTCCTCTGCAATTTGAGGAAACATGTTCCTCTGGAAAAGACTCAGTTTACAAATTTCAGCCCTCCTTCACTCACAGGTTGTACATGCCAAGAGAGGACCCACATTTTCCAATCTCATAAAAATTTCAAGAAATTACTTTTAGGCAATTTTCAACCATTCAAACACATTAAATTAAAAAAAAAAAGAAGAAGAAAAAGAAGTATTTTGCAGTCAATCCAACATCTGCCATTGAGCTGCATGCAGCTAACCTTTGTGTTTCCCTTTTTTCTCCTTTCTGGTGCTGCCAGTCTGACAGCTCGCAGCTGCTGCCTTGGTTTTTTTAGTTGGTTTCGGAGCCTGGGCATCCACTACCACCTTTACATCTTCCTGTTCGGCCTCCTGTACTGCTTGAGAGATGCAGGGTACCCCACCAAAAAGAAAAACAGAGAGAGAGAAGAGAGAAACAGAGACAAGAGAGAATGAATTGAGAACTCTGTGAAGGCATAAAAGAGTAAGCAGACATAGCAGAGGTTGTTTGGCATTTCAGACAATTCACACAGAGAAGAAAGTAAAATAAACCAGAATTTGCAAAGCTGCAGTAAAAACCTGAAAGTGTTAGGTTAGCTGGGATGCATTTCCTAACTTTATTCCTCCTTCCAATAATATAACAGCTCGCAACTTTCAAGTCAAAAGTAACATCAGAATATTAATGTGCTGCTGAGCTATTGTAGGAAGCACTTTTCCTCACAGTAAAGCTCTGCCAGACTGATCAGCAGTGGCAGCATGAAGGCAGAAAAATTTTATTTAGAAGTTTTAGTGCCCATGCTTAAAGCTACATCCTAAGCCTGTAAACAAGGAATCATTGGAAGGTTATTTTCAAAACACATCTTGCACAACTGTATATAACACAGTATGAAGAGTAGAATGGCCATGCATTTTATGGTGAAACTATACCCAAGATGAAATTTAAAACTCCTCCTACTTTGTAACATATACAAATTAATTAATTCCTTAGAAGTCTCAACATAATATGCATGGCATAAACTGTGAATGCCAGCATAATTCATGCAATTGTTCATAGCTGTTTTCAAAGTAAAAAGAGGCTTTATCATTTTCTGACTCACTTTGAGGTCGATATTTAAATTGGGAAAGCAACATATACAATAACTCTTTCTTCTGGCCATGCCAAGCCTTGAAGTTAAATAATGTTGAGTTTACAAAGGCATAAAAGCAATTACCTTTGTGAAATACATAAAGAAATCATCAAACTTCACAACCCAAACAAAACAACCTGTAGGTGGGCACTAAGAGATTTTGATGCCCACTGCTGGTTACTGTTAATTGTTGAGCCCCACTGGCTTCGTGGTTTATCTCCGAGGAATATCACCCTGGCACTTGGGGCCTCCCAAGGTCTCCCACCATCCCTTTCTTTTTTCCAAAATTAAAGTGCTTTCTTTGAAAGGATAAAAAAAGTCCACTAGGAAACCTCACTGGAAAGAATTGGTTGCCCATGAAATTATTTTTAAAATATCCCAACAAACTTTATAAACTCTCAAAAGACCAAAACGATGCTCAGTGACATGTGGACTGCCAGCAATCTCTCTTTGAAGGAGGAAATTCTCCCTAAGCTTCTGGTCTGTGAGGCAGCTTTCTTGTTCACCAAATCCTTCATGCACACAAATAGCAATAGAAACACGCAGGAGATTCTCAGAGGAGTAAGGTGAAATGGATTTAGCCGTGTCTGTGTAGACTGCAGCTTACAAACCCACAGCTACCCTCCCCAGCACAGCAATCTGTTATGAATAGCATTACATTCACAACACAATGAGCATCTGAGGCACTCAATAAACACAGGCTCCTCTTCTCATTACACAGAGGAAGAGTTCAAGTCTTATAAAGAACATACATCAAATTAGTAGAGGAGTGATTAAAAGCCAAAAGAAACAGCTTGTCGCTGCCCAACTCCTCACTCTTGTCTTTATCACACACTAATCACAAGCCTGCAGTCCCTTTGCTGAGTGTAAAGGAACACTGGAAATGAGTAAGATGTAATCAAAGGAGTGAAGTGCACAGGACGTCAGGAAAAATGGCACATAAAAGGCAGTACACTGGGTCCTATTTCCACAGGCACAGCAGCCTCAGACTAAGCAGGGAACCAAAGAGCTCCGGCTCCACAGTCTTTAAATAGGTGCCATGTGCCAGCCCAGTAATCTGTCCTATGTTTGTAGCTCAGTCTCTCTTTAAAATCTAGGGTGTGTTCTTTTCATTGTTTTAAAGATAATCCACATAATAATTAAATTCAGTACTTCATAAATGACCTATATTAAATGACCAGATAGTTCTCTAAATCCTTTTATATATGTTCATATTCATTCAATCAGATGAACTTTCATTTATTTGGTCCAAAGCAACGACTTAGCAGCTAAGGATGAAACGTTGTTAATTGAAAAGTTAAAGACGTATCTTCACTATCTTGTCAGCCATCCTTTGATCTAACAAGTAAAAAGCCCGAAGCTTTTTGAATTACTTTTGTCCCAGAAATTTCAGCAAGAAATATCTGATGATAAGTACAGTGATGGAGCTCCAAAGGACAGAGCAATATTCCCATTGCTCTATCCTGTAAGGCAGAGAACAAGATTTAAGTCCAGCAGTCATTTTGAGCATATACCATCACTGCTATCTATGGTAAACAGGACTTTCAGACATAAGTGATGGAGGCTGCAAAATGAGATTTAGACCATAAATGTGCAGATACTGCAGCTGGGTTAATGAAAGGAATTGGCACAGAATTTCCTGTTTCTAAAGGATGCTTTTCTAAGCTTTACATTACATTTAAAGCACTACCCCTAAAATAAATCCAAATCAAATCCCAAAATACCATCTCCACCACAAAAACCCACCATCTTACTCTTAGCTATTATCGATTAAGCAAATAGCAGACCTCAGCTAAGGCTCATCTGCTCACTAATGTTTTCTCTGGTGACTGCAGATATCAAAGAAATTACGTAGTTTTGCTAATGACTCTACAAATTCAGTTCAGGACAGTACTGAGTTCCAGAGGACTTGGTTACCTACTCACAGTTAAGCATAGGGTAAGTTTGGGTCTTCCCCTGCCCGTAAGAACGTCCCAACCTCCCCAGACACCTCACATGTAAGTGCTGCCCACTGAAGTGTGGCAGGAAGTGAAGTTTATGCAGCACAGCAGTTCCTGTCAACAGGGCCAGTCAAGAGTTTGATCCTTGCAGAGGATGGGCAATGTGCTACCTTCTGAAGCCTGCTGACCTATAGAGCAAGATTTGTGGACCCATCTTGCTCAGTGGGTCCAACAGATTTACATGTGGAGAAAGGTTAAAAAAAAAAAAAAGAAAAAAGAAAAAAAAAGTGTTCTTTTCCAGTGCTTTCTCCTGTCCTGGAGAGCTGTAAGAACAACCATTTCTAACACCCTCTGTACTCGCTCTGCAGCTGGTCATTAGCATGTGGAGCTTTGAACTTACTGAACCAGCACTCCTAGCCTGTCTTTGTGGAGATGAAAGGATAATTGAGCAATTCATAGAGGCAATGGTTATCCTCACACATGTCATCAGGGGATCAAATGTCCTCCCTTCTGCCCTCTACTACATCTTTGGGTCACTAAATAACAGTCTGACAAAAATTTCCCTTCTCAGCAGGATGGGAACCTTCAGGCAAACTCTAACCTGCTATCTCCACAGACTTTAGATAACCCCATAAAACAATTTACAGTTCCCTGCAAGAAAGCTTGAATAAGGCAAATGAAATAAACCGGCCTCCCTTGACAACATTCACTGATATGACAATATAATTATGTCCTTAGTTGGATGTTAAAAAGTTAAAAACAATGACAGCAGTACCACAGGACAAATAAATTAAGAACCTTAAATGCAGCTCTACAGGGATGTAGATTCAAAGACTGTCACTCAAAAATGCATTTATTTCAATGCAAAAAAGAAATTTAGGGAACTTTAAAAATCCCCATTGATAGTTTTCTTAACCAATAGATTACATTTGAAAATCTAGCCCAATATGCCATGTTCCCCACCCCAAATTATTAAAATCTTCACTTTAAAAAAAAAAATCACAGATTTTCCATTTCTATTACAATTATTTGTTTTTACTAGAATGTGTATTTAGACAAGACAAAAATGGAGGAGCATGTGTTGTGGTGAGAAAGAATTCCAAACAGCAAATAACAGTGGACTCTCACATTTGGTGTTTCATTCTCAGAAATGGTAATAAATAGTTTTGAGATAAATGGCAAGCTTTCAAATTAAACAATAATATTATTAATTTTAGTATTATTCATCCATGTTCATTAAATCAACTACTGCATTATCAAAAAATACTTTTGGGGAGACAGAAAAGAGCATGAGTATCATGCAAAGAAAGATAAACTACAGTTCAGTTAGACTGTACCCTAACAAATCAATGCAAATTGGTTGTCCTTTTCTTGCTGTTGCCTGAGATGCTCTTGTGTTTCACTATAAGAATGACTTGCTATTTTAATTTGTAAAGTTCTAGCCTTAGTGAATCTTGCTGCTTATTTGGGCTGTCATTCGTTATTACTTTATTTGATCAGCTTAGATTCTGAACTGGTCTAGCATTCCTACAATCATCTAAAAGACACTGGATTCTATCAGAAACATTCTGAAGATGGGCAAACCCAGTCTATTTTCCAATGCAATGAAATACCTTATTAGTTTTATACAGACAATGAAATTAGTTAAATACAAGGGCCTGAATTAGGGCAAGGACTCTGATATGTTAGGAACTATTTCAATCACATACAAAGATCTGATTTCTGCTTCAAAATGCTTACAATCACAGGCATTACCCCTGCAACTAGTAACTTACAGTCAGATTCCAAATTCCCAAAAACTTATATGGCCCATAAATTCCCTACAGCTCCTTGCAGTTTCCGTATCTAACACTGGTGTGTTGATCAGGCTGATTTTACAGAGGTGAAAATACTCATAAGTGAAACTAAATGTGAACGGGCTGAGAAAAGAGGAATAAGTGTACATGAGAACCTGCTTAGGGACATTATCAAGAGCTCATTGCTACAAGGAGATTTCCTCAGAAAGAACAAAGGAAAGAATTAAAGAAAAGATTCTTCTTAACGTCTAGATATCTGCTCTCTGCCTGGGGAGGGAGAAAGAAAAGGGAGCATGTGAAATGGAGAGTTAATAGCAATGAATTAGACTCTTTGGGAAAGCAGGCAACAAATAAGGAAAGCTAAAAAGATCCATTAAAAACCTATGCCAGGAAGATTAAGGAGAGTAACAAATTATGTAATTATTTTGTGTATTAGGACCCTGAGGGCACAAGTAGGATTTAATTGCCCTGACAAGCCTCCCTGGGGGCTTCCACTCAGCCTCTGCCCACGGGCTCTATTTCAGCTCAGCCCAGGGCTTTGCTGTCCCTATGCCGCTTCCCAGCTGTGTCTCTTGAGAGGACCCTGGCACTGGGCTGTGGGCAGCTCATCCGCTCGATGGACCCCTTGTATGTACACTGCTGCCCTGTCTCCTTTCTGCTCTGACTGGCACCCTGCAGAGCCCTGGCCCTGCTCCATCCCTTGCCACATCTGGGACCGCTGAGGATCCCATTAGAGCAGCCAGCTGTGCCCACTGCACTGGGAGCCTCTGGGATGGTGCCACATCCGTGAGGGCATTGCCTGTGCTGGGATCACCCTCACCACCCCCCAGCCCCTGCTGCTCCCTAACAGTGAGGTTGTGAGAGGAAAGACAATAACAGCTCGTTGTGAAGCAGTAACTGAAAGTCAACATATCTTAAGTGGAACTTTAAAGCAAGGAGAAGGGAGTTTCTCAAGGAATTGCAAACAATTGTCTCTAAACTTCCTTTTCAAATCTTTCAGTACCAAGAACCACAAAAAGACCTCTAAACCACTTGCTACCCGCTGCTCTCAGATCATTGCTGCTGGGTTAGTTTGTTTATTTTGGCAATGTAGTAGCGCAGTAAGGACTGCTGATAAATCAGAAAGATGCTTTAAAAGATGAAGGTGAAGAGACTGCAGCTGAAAGGGAGATCTCAGAATATATGCTTATTGGAAGTTAAGTATTTTGCCCACATGATACTTGGAGTGCTGCCTGATCTCTCAGTATTAATAGTCTTGTGCAAAGAACATTCCTTGCTATCTTCAAAAAAATAAACTAACACCTTTTCAAGGTCAGTGGAAAACAGGGACGGCGAGACACTGTATTGATGAACACCCAAATACACAGTTCTTAAATGAATAGTTAACTGATGTCATCTTATAAAGCTGACAGCTTGATAGGCATCAGAAAACTCTCTCTATCATTCATGGGAAAGGAGCAGAATGACACATCAAATTTAACAATCCAGAGCTATGACTTGTCATCAGAAGTCTGCTCGACACACCACACAACCATTACATCGAGATGTGCTGCCAAATGTCAAAGAAGGAAAGTAGGAAAGTCATTTTGCCTTTTTACACATGGTTAATCTAAATCGCTAAACTGGAAGCTGCCATGAAAATTACTCTCAGAGCATCTAATTGAAAACACTTTTAATTTGAAGTTGTTGGGGTTTTTGTTTTTTTTTTTTTAAAAAAGCCACAGCTGCAACAAAGTATGGTAATATTAATGAAAGCATATCTGGCACTTGTTCAAATCACTGCCTTCCTCAGTGCTGCGAAAAGAAAAATCACTCCCCAATGGAAATTCACCATTTTCACAGAACTAAAATTATTCTTCTCTGTACAAATGGGCTTTCATCATTTGCATTAAATGTAATTAAAGAATGTAATTAAATTGTTGCAGTAACTCGTGTATCTCTGCATGCTTCTTGGCTCCAGGAATGCTCATTTTGTATTTGCAATCCAGATTGAAAAGAACTGTACTTATAGCAGAATTCTGCAATGTCATATCAGGCTAAAATGTTCGTGCAGGTTTTCAACAAACTTCAGAAAAGAAGTAGCGTAGAGATACATGAAAACAAAGCAGCAGATGTGACTGTGAGGCATTACAGAATGGCAAGCAAAATTTAATAAAAACTTTAAACAAACAGGTAGCAGTATGTCCTTATGAAGGACACCAAATCGAAAATAAACAAGAACACAAGAAAGAAGACAAAGCAATTTGTAAGCGATCTCCTGCACAGAAGGATTAAATTTATTCCAGTGAACAAAAGACTTTGTTGCCTTGTATATAAAATGTAAATTTAATAGCAATACAAAATGTTGGTTTTGGTTCTTATTTTGCTATTTATAATGATGAAATAGTGATGAAGTTGTATCTGGTACTGCAAGAAAGAGAGGCATTATTTGTAACAGTAACAACTGGAGCCAAATGTCATGGAAGTTAATGGAAGGATATCTATTGCTTGAAATGGCAGGCAAATAATTTAGGGTCTAAACTACAAGTATGGTCCCAAAACTATATTAATACTTCCATTTCAGTGGGGGGGGGGGAAGCAACATTTAAAAAAACCAAACAAACAAACAAAAAAAGGACACTGCTTTCATCATTTTACATTAACACTTTCTGTTACCTCCATATACTCAGCTTTGTCCCACACATATCTAGAAATTCTGTCATGGAACTACTTCTACTGCTGTGGCTATGTTCCTAGATGCCCAGATTATAAAACAAGAGGTTCTGTTCCCATTAAATATATCTCTATAATCCTTTCCAAGTAACAAAAGTAAATTCCTGCACGCTTGGTCCTACCTGATCTCCAGATGCTGACAGGCAAGCAGTGCGTTACCACCAGCTAATACTTGAGCTCAAACTAACCACTCATGGACCAGAGTGTCAAGGATTCATTTTACCTTGGGTTGGCCTGGTTAACCTAATTCACATCAGTTCCTGCACGTAATTCAAATATTTTTGTTGTTATTAGTTAATTAGGCATTATGCCAACAACCAAAAGGTTTTTAAAAGTTACACTACATGCAAGCCATTTAGGAGCTACAGGATCTGAAAACTTTTACCTGTAGGTTAAACATGGGCAGTAATTAAGAAATTATATGTGTGGAGACTTGTGCATGGTAAATTCTGCAGAGCCACTTCCTCAGTGGAAGGGCACCCATCTCCTTAAAAGTCTCAGGACACCCAGAGGAATTGCTATTAACATTTGGCAGAGAACAGAGATACCATTTCATCCTACCAACATGTCACCTCACTGTTTGGAAGGTATCTAGGAAGAAGTATGGTGATAGTGGCAGTACTCCTCCTTACTCTGTGGAAACCAGGCTTTCAGCAGAGACATTTAGTTATTTATTAAACTAACAAATAAGAAACTCAGAAGAGCCCTGTACCAGCTCAGTTTCATGCTGAATTAAACTGGTCCCAGCATTTTCAATCATGAGCAACACAAGTGCAGGAAAGCCACATCTATATTATGGTGCCATCTCAAGGCATATCAAGGATAA
>NW_010335440.1:0-3253 GCF_000700745.2 Antrostomus carolinensis
GGGGGGTTTTTTTGTTGTTGTTGGTTTTTTTATCTCTGAAGAAAAGTGGGACCATCTGTGCCACGTCCTTGGCTTGTACATCAGGAGATTCCCCGGAGAGAACCATCCATCCATCCAACCTGGGGCACTTGTTATTTGTTCACCACCCACTCCAAAAAAAAACCACCAAAAGGAAAAAAAATTAAATAAAAGAAACTTAATGATTTAATACCAGGCGCTGGGCGCTGCCTCTCATTCCCCATCTGGCCTCTCCTTCCTCCCCATCCTCCTCATCCTCCTTCCCCATGACATCACAACCCCGCTCCCTCATCAGCACCGACACACCAGCACCCGCTGGGCTCCGAGGATCATCCCGTTCGACTCCTTCAGAGCTCCCCAGGTACCTCCTCGCACCATCTCCAGGTATCCCCGCTCTCCATGGCCTGTGTCCGTCCATCCATGTACAGTTACGTGCACACGTATGTGCGTGCGGCGGGGTGGGTGCGTGTGCGAGCACATGGACACGCGTGTGCAGCTGGACACGTGGAGGAAGGAGCGTGTGCGTGTGCACGGGTACGCTCAGATGTGCACGCATGGGTGGATACGTGTGCACAGGTGTTTGCACACGCATGTGTAGCATGGGGATGTTCTGGGATGGATACGTGTGCACAGGCGTTTGCACACGCGTGTGTAGCACAGGGATGTTCTGGGATGAGGGGAATACACACGGGTGGATATGTGTGCACAGGTGTTTGCACACGCATGGGGATGTTCTGGGATGGATACGTGTGCACAGGCGTTTGCACACGCGTGTGTAGCACAGGGATGTTCTGGGATGAGGGGAATACACACGGGTGGATACATGTGCACAGGTGTTTGCACACGTGTGTGTAGCACGGGGATGTTCTGGGATGGATACATGTGCACAGGTGTTTGCACACATGTGTGTAGCACGGGGATGTTCTGGGATGAGGGGAATACACACGGGTGGATACATGTGCACAGGTGTTTGCACACATGTGTGTAGCACGGGGATGTTCTGGGATGAGGGGAATACACACGGGTGGATACATGTGCACAAGTGTTTGCACACGTGTGTGTAGCATGGGGATGTTCTGGGATGAGGGGGACTTGTCTTGTGTAGCCACAGGGTGTAATTCCCAGTAGGAACTGGGAAGGTGCCTTGCTGCTGGGAAAGGTTTGGGTTTCCTCTGGGAATGGGCTGCTCTGGTCCGGTTTGGTCGGGTCGTGTCCCATCAACTCCTCGTCTCTGCGTGATGCACAGAGACCCAGCTCAGCACCCTGAGGAGATCCCTCAGCAGCACCCACGAGGGATCGTGGGATCCCAACTCCCAGTGAACCCATTTCTCCATGGGGAAAAAATTCCTCGTGTCACCTCCCGGCACAACATGGGACAAACTCTGGGCTGGGGCAAAGTGGGGGGCTGTGCTGACCCCCCGAGGGGACACATCCTGCTGGTACCACTGGTTCCATCCCTCCTGGAGCAGCATGGTGGGCTTTGCTCCAGGACAATCTGTCCCTTCCCTAAGGATTTGTTTTGTTTTTCCTGAATTTCATCATCAGCATCTCCAAACAGTGTTCCCAAGGGAAGCAGCACCAGGATTGTGGTGGGATTTGGTGTTCCCAAGGGAAGCAGCACCAGGGCTGTGGTGGGATTTGGTGTTCCCAAGGGAAGCAGCACCAGGATTGTGGTGGGATTTGGTGTTCCCAAGGGAAGCAGCACCAGGATTGTGGTGGGATTTGGTGTTCCCAAGGGAAGCAGTCCCAGGATTGTGGTGGGATCTAGGGGCTGTAGCAGGGACAGCCTCATGCTGGGGGTATCCAGGAGTTTTTTGGGGTGTTTCAGGTGAAATCCCAGATGTGAAATCCCAGGACATGGAGGTGCTGGAGCGTGTCCAGAGAAGGGAACGGAGCTGGGGAAGGGTCTGGAGCACAAGTGTGCTGAGTTCCCTTGTGGCTGAGGGAACTGGGGGTGTTGAGCCTGGAGAAAAGGAGGCTGAGGGGAGACCTTGTGGCTCTGTGCAAGTCCCTTGGAGGAGGGTGGAGAGAGGTGGGGGTGGGTCTGTTCAACCAAGGCCCAAGGGACAGGCCAAGAGGAAATGGGCTGAAGTTGTGGCCAGGGCAGTTGAGATGGGATGTGAGGAAGAATTTCTTTGCTGCAAGGGTTCTGAGGCATTGGAAGGGGTTGCCCAGGGCAGTGGTGGAGTCCCCATCCCTGGAGGTGTTCAAAAGACGTGTATCCATGGCACTTCAGGATATGGTTACGGGGGCATGATGGTGTTGGGTTTTTGGTTGGACTTGATGATCTTGGAGGTCTTTTCCAACCTTAATGATTCTATTTCTGCCCTTGTTCCTCCTTCTTCTTACAGGAGGGTGGGAAGGGGATGTGGCTGCACCTTGGACACCATCACTGATTTATCTGGCCTCACAACAGCAACCATCTCCTCTTGGCAATTCCCAGGCACCAAAAGCCCCGTGAAGCCTCATCATGCAACACTGGGGTGAGCGATGCTGCTGCACTGGGGTGGCTCAGGGACCACGGTCCTGGAGTTCATGGTCCTGGGGGCGTGGGGACGTGCTGTGTCCATCCTTGCTCAGTCACAAATGAAGCTGCTTTACCCCTGCAACCCCCAAATTTAGTGCTGGCAACTGATACACATGTGGCTCTGCAGGGTCCTCCCAGTCCCCATGGGGGTGTTCAGCTCTTCCCTGCCCACCCCACCTTGTCACCCCCCCTTGGCAGCTGCCTTCCCCTGATCTCTGCCTGGAGGAATATCCTTCTCCTCTTGCTCCTCCGTGGGGTATTTTCTCTGCCAGCATCACCTGAGCTGGTCTCCCCATTCCCTGCCTGGTCCTGCCACATGCTGCCTGAACCCACACCCCGACCAACAAGCCCCATGTTGCTCCAAGCTCCAAGTCCTCCTGCCTGACTCCCTCCAAATGACCACGGGTCCTTGATGCCACCAAACGTTCACCCTACAAAGCCCCAGAGAGCTGGGGAGGGAAGAACAGGCAGCCACCTGCCTCGTGACAAACCCTGTCCCCCATCTCCACATGCCTGGTGTCTCCCCAGGGCCCAGAGGTGTCAACCAGCTGGGGGGTCTCTTCGTGAACGGCCGCCCCCTCCCCGCATGCAAGAGGAAGAGGATCATCGAGCTGGCGGCACGTGGCATCCGGATGTCGGACATCTCCCGCAGCCTCAAGGTGCACTTGGGTCTGGGATGCTGGCTCTGTGCAAGTCCCTTGGAGGAGG
>NW_010335441.1:0-1114 GCF_000700745.2 Antrostomus carolinensis
GCTCCCGAGCCCTCATGCTCTAACACTGACACCAGGCTCAGGAGAGCAGACTCCCCGGCAACAAGTGAGTACGCAGGTAAGTCAGGCAGAAGGGCAGGCAGGCACGAGAGCCAGGCAGGACAGGGGCAGGGAGATAGGCCGAGGCAGGCAAGGGCAGGGCAGTAGTCAGAGCGCGGAGATAGACAGGGAGGCCAAGTCAGGCAGGGGGAGGGACATTGGCAGAACAGGGAGGTTGACTGGGAGGGAGACAGGCAAGGCAGGCAGATAGACTAGGAGGGACATAGGCAGGTAAACAGGAAGACAGAGGGAGATACGTAGGCAGGCCAAGTCAGACAGGACAACAAGGACATTGATAGGCAGGCAGACAGAAGAAGAGAGCTAGACCAAGTCACGCAGGGAAGTAGACAGGGCAATGAGGAAGCTGATAGGCAGGTAGACAGAGGTAGACTCAAAGGCAGACAAAAGAAGATAGGTAGGCCAAAGCTGACACACAAGGTGAGGTGAGGGAGGAAGGCAGATAGATAGATAGATAGATAGGCAGGCAAGGGCAGGGAGGTTGACAGAGCAAGCCAGACAAGTAAGCAAAGCTGAGAGGACCAAGTCCAGCAGGTAGGCAAAGCAGAGAGGCCCAAAGTCAGGCATCGAACAGAGACGGAGTGGTGCGGCCACGTCGGTCAGGCCTACGCTGCGAGGACCGCAGCTCCAGACTCATTCAGGCGGAAAGACAAAGATCTTAGCCCCACAGGGAAGATGCCAGAGCCCGGGCCCGGCACCGTGGACAGCGTCGTCTCCGGATCCCGGCGGGCCTGAAAACTTCAAAGTCCCCCAAAGCAGAGAGGCCGCTCAAAGTCCCCAAGAGAGACAGGCCCGGGCCGCATGTCAGTCAGTGCCGGGCCTTTGGTCGACAGCCGAGCCGGCTGCCGTGTCCCTCCGGTGCCGCCTGCCCCCGTGACACGCAAACAGGGGCGTGACCCTGGGGGAGAGCAGAAATACATAAAAAGCTGACACAAAGACATGAAGGGGACTCAGAAAAGACACACACAAATAAAGAGGAAGGACAGGGAAACAGGCACACAAACCAGAAGCACAGACAGTCAGAGAAAAACCAAGACAG
>NW_010335442.1:0-7333 GCF_000700745.2 Antrostomus carolinensis
CGTGGGTCTCCCACCCCCGGCATCGCTCTGGAGCTGCCGCTGGAACGGCACGAGGGGTCCCGGGTCCCGAGCAAGTCGCTGGTTTTGTGCGTTTCGGGGTTTTTATGGAGTCACAGCCCCGTTCTCGGGGCTTTACCCACCCCGGGGTGTGTTTGGGGCACGCAGGTGCCTGTTCACAGCGGTGGAACCCCCTGTAGATACCCCAGGAGTGGGGCAGAGTCACCCCAGAGGAATCGGGGTGTCCACGGGGGGGTCCGGGACCCTCCCAACCTCCCCTTTCCCTGAGGTTTCTGTGGATAAAGCAGAACCACCCGCCCGTGGCTGCTCAGGGAGCTCCGTTCAGCGTCTCCACCCGGCATGGGAGATGCTTTTATTTATTTATGGCTCTTTTTGGCAGGAATTTTGGCAGGTGCTGGTGGTTTTTTTCCCCTCTCACTGGTTGTTTTGACCCTGGAGTACACACGAGCACGTGGGCTGTGGGTTGTGGTGTCTGTGAGGTTCCTCAGACCCAGGGAGATGTTTGTTCCTGGTGTGTTTTTATTTGAGTCGGGGAAATAACTGAGGAGCAGTTGGTGAAACGAGTTGAGCAGGTCTTGGCCAGGCCAGGCTGGTGGGGAAGGCGGCTGTTTCTGTGGGGTAAGGTCGTCTCTTGGGATATCGGGAGTTTGGGGGGGTTCAGGTCATCCCAAAACCTTCTGGGGATGCTGCTGGAGATGTGCAAGCTCAAGCAGACCGTGGGGGTCTCATCTTGCTCCTGGCAGTGGCTGGGAGATGATGGCAGCGCTGTTAACGAGCTCTGATCTAATTAGTCCCGGGCAGTAAGCAAGGGTTGGGGCTTGTCACGTGAGGCACCGTAATTTGGGTGATTTATACCAGACTGGGGACAAAACACCATCGACTGACACCGGGTCTGAGGGTGGTGTCGTGGGGGCTGCCAGAGCCACCCGCCTCGCAGGTGACCAGGATCCGGGCCTGGCTGGCTGCCCGGCGGGAGGGACTGGGGGGGTTCTGGGAGGGCTGGGTCCCCTGGTTTATCCCTAAACAGCTCCATAAAAGAGGGCTGGAGCTTTTATTGGTGCTGTAAAGCCGGCGCTGCTGCCTGCCGAGGGCCGGCGTTTCCTGCTTGCCCGTCGGAGCAGATGTGGGTCGGGGTCGGGCTTTCCCTCGGCCCCGCGGGCAGCCGGGAGGGGATGCTGGGGGGATGCTGAGGGGATGCTGCCCAGCCACCCTCTGCCCACGTCGTTACAGTCACACAAATAACTTTGGCTTTGAGGTGTAACAGAAAGAGATAATTCTAACACTTCCAACGCCCCGCGCGCGGATCCCCGCTCACACCCATCTGGTGCTGCGATGTGGGAAGCGGTTGCTGCTGCTTCCTGGCTCTCTGGTGCTGCCAGGCCAGGGACGGAGTGGGGCTGTCCCCAGGGCTTCAACATCAAAGCCTTCCTATAGTCTTTAATTTTCCCCCAAATAGCTGATCCCTCTGGAGCAAATAGTTGGTGAGGAGGAGGAGGGAGGGTTATTTTCCTGCCTTACTTTTGTCCCTTTGTCCTGCAGGTGCCAGTGTCCGAGTCCCTCTCAGTGTATGTGTGGTAACAACATGTCTGTCCCCCTCCTCGCTGACGCAGTGACTGTCTCAGGGGCAGAGCGGGAGACTGCCGCGGTAAGGGCCGGATCCCTCCTGCCTCACCTGCTTCCTCCCTTTTAGCAGCGTTGCAGATGTGGAGCTGCTTCCCTGGGGTTCAGAGGAGCCGTGAGCTGAGCCTGTTATCCCTGGGCTCTTCACTTGTACATCACGGGGTATCAAAGGGGACGCAGGACCAGTGAGGTCTGGTCTTGCTGGGGAAAAGTATTTGTCTTTTGGGCTGGGCTGGTTGTTTCTGGTGCTCAGTCCAGCATAGAAGCACAGGCACAGCCTTCCAGCTAGCTTAGATCCGCAGGGAAGTCAGTGGGAGTTGGATCTGATTTGATTGTTTAAGGTTTTAAAAGTAAATCTCCCAAAGAAAATCCTCTGTTGTTCCCCGGTGCCCCCCAGGCTGCCTTCCCTCTGCTCCAGCCTTGGATGAAAAGCCTGTAGGGATGGGTTTAGTGAGTCCCTGCCAAGCTCAGCCTCCGCTCAGCGTGATGCCACACAGCCTGGCAGGACGATCCATCGCTCCCTGGCCCGGTGCTACGCTGGGCAGCCGAGGGATCGACAACGTCCCCGAACCTGTCGGTGCCAGCACCAGCAGGCTCTGTGGCTGGGTGACGATGATGTGCCTGTGCCACCCATCCGTCACACTCAAAGCTGCAGGGATGTGTCACTGGCATCGGTTAATTTCTGCCTGTTTGAGGCTCCTCTAGTTAGTGACTAAGTGGCCTTTTGCCGCTTCCCTGCGAGCCCAGCCCTGCCTCTCTCCCCGAGCACTGCCTGTCACACCGGCCAATTCTTTTGTTTTTCTGCTTAATTTAACAGGTCATTTTTTTACACGGCCTTGGAGACACGGGGTGAGTATTCCTGGAGCTGGCTCTGCCTGTGACGTGTGGTTTGCTGAACACAAGCCTGGGTCTGGCCGTTTGCTGCGAGCACTGGTGCTGCTCTCCCCAGGGGCAGCTCCGAGATGTGTCTGGGGGCTTTGAGCTCGGGCCGGGAGCCGTGTCTGCGCCACACTCGCAGGGAATTGCTGGCCAGCAGATGTCTGTGCTTGAATATTTATGATCCCAGCAGCCTGGCAGCCCCCCGCCTCCTGCGGGTTTGATTTTCTGCTTTCTTTAAGGCAAGCAGATAAGCACTGCGGCTTTTCTAGTCCTTGGGAGTTGGGTTGTGTTTACGTGAGCGCGTCTTCTCTAATGTGCAAGGCCACCTTCGAGGCCAGCCTGAGATACAGCAGTAAGAAAAGGCTTCTCCCTGCACAGGAGATTCTCCCTCCTGCCTTGCTGATAGCAGCTCCCCTGCCTCCAGCGGCGGGGCTTTGTCCTGCCGCAGAGGAGATCGGTGCCGGGGATTCACGGTGGGATTCAGGCTGCTGGAGTGGGCAGGACCTGGTGTAACAATGCTGGGGCAGGGGGTCAGCAGCCTTGGAGAAAAACTGTCCTTGAGGGAAATCCCTCAACCTCACCAGCATCCTCCAAAACACTAAGGCAAGCCTGGAACTCCCTCCTCTCCTCTCCTCTCTCCCCAGGCACAGCTGGGCTGACGCTCTCTCCTCCATCCGCCTCCCCTACGTGAAATACATTTGCCCTCACGCGTAAGTGCCGTCCTTGCTTCAGGAAGGGCCTTCCTTGGGGGGCCTGGGTGGGCTGTGATGCTTCTGCCTGCTTCCCAGACTGTGTGGGGAGGTGACCTGTGACCTGACCTTCCCGCGGGGCTGTGCAGTGAGGCTGGCTCTCCTGCTGTGGCCACTTCATTCAGGGCCCCAGCCCTGACATTTTCTGCCTGCAGGGAAAGTGGTTCCCCACAGAGTTGATCAGCACAGGAGCTGCTGCTCTGAGTCTGTTTTCTCCCCTGTCCTGTCCTCTGCCTCTCCCCAATGGCTGCAGTGAAAGCCAAAAGCACTGGAGCTCCTTCCCTGTCCCCCTGGTCAGGCAGGAAAAAGGAAGAAAGGGAAGGAAATGCTCCCTGATGTGTTGAGAGCAGCCCTGGCAGGAGGGCACTCACCAGGCTGGGCGAGCTCCCCCGCGGCAGCGTCCCCGGCAGCAGGGCCTTGGCTTCCCAGTGTCCCATCTCAGCTGCTCCATCAGCATCTCCTGGCTCAGCAGCAGCAAACAGGAGAGGGACGCAGGTGCTCTCCTCCCCAGCCGGGCTGCTTGGCAACGCCCTGGAGCTGCCAGCTCAGCCAGGATCTGCTCAGAGCTCATAGATGATCCCTGGGGTCACCTTGCAGCCCCCAGGCTGAGTCTGGTGTCACCAACCTGCTGTTGTCCCTTGGGAGAGGTGTCCTGCAGCTGCGGGCAGGAGGGCTGGTCACCCTGCTCCCCTTGGCCTGGCTTCTCTTGCACTAAACCACCCAAACTGTTTTCTCCACAGGCCCCGGATCCCAGTGACCCTCAACATGAAGATGGTTATGCCCTCCTGGTCAGTGCTCTGGGCGGCAGGGGTGTGGGTGGGACCCTTTTGAGGGTGTATTTTGGGGAGTAAGGGGGATGGAGGGACTGAAGAGCCAAAATCCACTGCCCTGTAGGAGTCAGGGGAAGGGCAGAGCACACCCAGCTCCCACCTCCCCACACCCTGGGTGCCAGGAGAGGTTTGTGGTGACTCTGCCTTTTCTCCCAGGTTTGATCTGATGGGGTTGACTCCAGATGCACCTGAGGATGAAGCTGGGATCAAGAAAGCTGCAGAAAACAGTAAGAAACTTTGGGGAGGGGGAAGTGCTGAGCTCCTGGGCACCTCTCCCTCACTGGGACAGGAGCAGATGTCTTCCTTCCACCTCTCCTTCCTTTTTCTTTTCTTCTCTGATCCCAGCCCACTTTCTCCCTGGCTGAAGCCAAGTGCATTCAGTCCCTCTGGCACCTGCTTCTCCCCGAGGTTCTGAGTGTCCTGTGGGCACCCCCAGGCCTCGGGTGCTGCTCTTCACCCTCCCCTCCTTCCACTGACCCATTTCTCTGTCTTCTTCCAGTCAAAGCAATTATTGAGCATGAGATGAAGAACGGGATCCCACCCAACCGCATCATCCTGGGGGGCTTCTCACAGGTGAGCTGAGCTGCGGGGGGCTGAGGTGGAGCAGGATGAGTGTTGGGTTCCTTCTTCCCCTTCCAAAGACACCCCTCAAAGGGAACATCCATGGCAGGGAGGTGGGTGGGTGCCCCAGGACTGTGGATCCCCCTCAGTGGCACTAACAGACCTTCCTCATGTGCTGCAGGGCGGTGCCTTGTCGCTGTACACGGCTCTCACCTGCCAGCACCAGCTGGCTGGCATCGTGGCGCTCAGCTGCTGGCTCCCGCTGCACAAGGCCTTCCCGCAGGTACCCCACACCGCTGCTGCTCCGTGTGTCCGCGGGGAGGGTCGGTCTGGGGGGAGGATTTTCCCATCTGGAGTTCGCTGCAGTGTGTGACTGGGGCTGCTGGAGGCACGAGGTGCCTGTGGTGGGGGCTTAATCCCACACCCTGACTCCTGGGGCCTTGGGGGGGTGAGGGCACTGGAGAAATTGGGGCTCTGCTCCTGATCTGGTGTGGGGATCTGTGAGCTGATCTGCTCCCCAAGCCTCGTGCTCACCGGGCAGCAGCTTGGTCCTGCTGGCAGCAAAGGTGTTTGGTGGCTGCGTGAGCAGCTCTCCCACATCCCTCTTCAGCAGGGGAGCTGTCAGGGGATGTGTGTGGGGACGCAGATAAAGCCCCTGCCCCATTCCCCGCTGGGGATCCCCTCTCCTGGGCACCCCTGAGCTCTTCCTTCCTCGCTGCAGGCGGCGAATAACGGCGTGAACAAGGACATTGCCATCCTGCAGTGCCACGGGGAGATGGACCCCATGATCCCCGTCCGCTTCGGGGCCCTCACTGCCGAGAAGCTGAAATCTGTCGTCACTCCCACCAAGGTCCAGTTCAAAACCTACCCCGGCGTGATGCACAGTTCCTGTCCTCAGGTCAGTGCCTCGGGACAGAGAGAGGGGATGGGGGTCTCAGAACCTGGTCTTGCCTTGGGGACCGACCCCAGCACGGTGGGTCGGGGACCTCGCTGAGCCCAGAACACACAGGATGTGTTTACTCCCCGATTTGCTCCGGGGTGGCTGCACAGTCCTCGTGTCCCCACACTTGGGACGATGCACGGCCCTTGGGGAGCCCTGGAGTGACGGGCTCTGCGCTCTCCGCAGGAGATGATGGCGGTGAAGGAGTTCATCGAGAAGCTGCTGCCCCGGATCTAAGCGGAGCCAATCGAGACTGTTGCAGGGAAGGACGCCGAGGTCGCAGCCGCTGATCTTTTCCCCTGTGACCCCCGTCCGCTGCAAACGGAAGCCATGGCACCCCACTGCACCTCCCGCTGCACCCCCGGCCCCTGCCTCTCCCCGTCTCCTCGCACCGCGTCCTCTCCGGCTGGGGATGCCCCTCGGAGCTGAGACTGGAGCTGTCTAAGGCGAGTCTTGGAGGGGCCTTTTCTCTCCTCCTCTTGCTCTGAGGTTTTCTGTGGAGGTCACCATCCCCTCGCCTCCCCGTTCAGACACCGCGGTGTGTGGGTCTGGCATGGCACGGGCGAGGGTTTTTTGTTGGATTTAGGTTTTTTGGGGTTTTTTTTGTAACAGTATTAGGGGTGGGACGTGTCCCCGTGCAGTGGGAGGAGCGGTGCGGGCACAGGGCAGGGCTGGGGCACCCTCCAGAGTCCTCCTGGGCTCAGAGCAGCCCCTGCTCCTCCTCTGCCCTTGGCCCATGCTCTCTGCAGTGGCTCTCAGCTCCCACTCAGGGGACTCACGGGTTTTCAATCAGAGCTCAGGAACCCGGGACTCTCCTGCAAACACCTCAAGGCCCCAGGGAGAGGTTCTGCTCTGGGCTGGTACCGCCAAAGGCTGCCCCATCTCCCCGGGGCCGGCAGAAAGGCGTCCGCCTGGCCCCTGCCCGCACACGCACACTCCCCGCTGGGCTCGTCCCGTGCTCCAGCAGCCTCAGCCCTTGGCTTGGGGCAGCTCTGCTCCTCTCCTGATAATCACCTCCTTCCTCCTCCTCCTCCTCCTCTTGTTGCTTTTACAATCTCTTCCTCAGCCCGGCGGGGAGTCTCAGAATTCTCTACACCCTCAGAGCCCCAAAGCGCTGCCAGCACCTGAATGGCTTTGCCATGGAGCCCACCTGGGGCTGGCCCGGTCCTGAACGTCTCTCTTGCTGCTACTTCTCCTTCCTTTGGACTCGGGCTGGCTCAGAGAGGGAGAGGAGAGGTGAGGAGAGGCCCCCAGCCCCAGGGATGGCTCCTGACGCAGCGAGAGGCAGCAGGGTTGCTCCATCATCTCACCAGCATCTAACGCCCGGGTGCCGCTGCGCCCCGTCTTGTGGGGCAGCACAGGGGTCTCTGTGCTCCCCAGGGCGAGGGCTGCGGGCTCTGTTGGCCTTTTTGGGTACAATCACAGGTTTCCCTGGGGGCACAGGTTCCCCGAATGTCTCCTCCACAGGTGGGCTCCTGGCCACCCCTTCCCCTCCCAGTGGGCCGAGGGCACTTGCTGTTGAGCAGCGCTGCCCTTCTCCTCGCCTCTCCTCCATGGGCTGAGCCCGCAGCACTGCTGGGCCCTTCCAGGCTGGAGCTGTACATGTCTTTTACAGAAACAAACCCACCACAAAACCTGCCATAACACAGCCTCGGGGCTGTCACTCCCTCCCGCGGGCTCCAGCTCCGTGTGGGGCGATGCCCTGTCTGGCCCCTCACCCCACGGAGCCTCTGCTC
>NW_010335442.1:7561-7921 GCF_000700745.2 Antrostomus carolinensis
GCCAGACCTGTCAGACCCGTCCTCCCTTGGTTTCTGGGGTTGTTTTGGGTTGGGGTTTGGGATTTTTCTTTTCCCCTCCCCTTTAGGAAATCTTAAACCAGCAAACCTGCTGCTGGTGTTTGGGGGGAGCCTGGCTCTTCTCCTTGCTTGGGGTTCAGTCCTGCTGTTTTCTTCTACTTTGTCTGTTTTCAAGCTGCTGTGTCCTCCCCTCCCTGCGCTCGGCCGGTGGGGAGGTGAGGGGCTGGCTGGGATGGGAACGCAGCTCCCAGCAGGTTACCTGAGGGCTGGCAGATGGACAGACCGACCTATTTGACTGTGAACTGGCACTGTGTGCATAGTGGGGGCCAGTGGGGGCCTGGG
>NW_010335442.1:7988-8581 GCF_000700745.2 Antrostomus carolinensis
CGCTCTCAGCCTGAGCAGCACGTGCCTGGCCGGGGCTGTGCTGAGAACCCAGGAGGGAGAACAGCTTCTCTCCATTCCTCAATACAGCTTTTTGGTTTTGTTTTGGGTTTTTTTTTTTTTTCCTCTCTTTTTTTTGTCTTCCTTGTAAATGTTTGGGGGTTTTTTGTGTGTGTGTTCCACAGAGACAGAAAAAAACCAACAAAAAAAAAGGTTAAATAAATGGTAAACCTCTCCCAGAGCTGAGCTGGCATCATTCACAGACGGGTAGGAAGCTCTGTCAGCACCTCTGCAACGGAGGTTACGAGGCCCCAGGGTGCTGTTTCTGGGGGCAGCAGCTCAGGCTGAGGAAAAACAGAACAGAGCTGCCACTTAGAAACTAAGAAAGTTTATTTTAAAAAAACAAATCAAAAGCTCAATTCATAATTTAGTAGCATAAGTTATTAATCCAACTGACAGCAAACTGGCCTGACTGCGTCATCGCTGTTCTAAGGAAACCATTAAAGCTGCCAGTAATAAATAGGCCCAGTATGTGGCAGCTGAGCAGAGCCTTCTCCTGGGCAGCCTTTGGCAACGTGATTAGGGAAGCGGCTGCC
>NW_010335442.1:8624-9003 GCF_000700745.2 Antrostomus carolinensis
CACGTCTAAAGGCATTGAGGGGCTGCAGGCAGCCAGGCGAGGCTCAGCTGTGGACAGGGGCTCCTCTGGCTCAGCAGGAGCACGTGGGAGATGAGGTTTGGTCCCCAAAACCACATTGGAGGTGCAGGGGAAAAGAAAAGGGAGCTGGGCTGGGGAAATGAGCCCTGGTAGCCTTAGGATGTGACCAGTCCCTGTGGGAGGGGGGGTCTGGGGGTTCCTGGGGCCATGAGGTAGGTGCTCAGCAGCCATCTCTGTGCCCAGGGCAGGGGGAAGCAGGTGCCTCAGCCTCCCCCTGGGACCAGGAACCTTCTCTGCTCCCCAGGTGCAGCAGGGAAGGGGATGTTTCCTCAGCAGTTTGGGCTCAGCAGGACTCTGGTGT
>NW_010335442.1:9025-9325 GCF_000700745.2 Antrostomus carolinensis
ACACAGAGAGCCCAGGAGCAGCTCCAGGATCCAGCCAAGCACCTTTTCCCTGTTGAGGTTGATACCAGCACCTGGGCATTCCTCTGAGAAGGTTTTGTGCCCTGGGTGTCAAAGCTGAGCTCTATGCCCTTGTGTTTCTGCTCTATGAGATGCAAAGGACCTGGGAGAATGAGGAGTAGAGAGGCTGGGGCTGCTCCAGCCTTCCTGCCCCACGCAAGAGGCAGGAGAGGGAGCTGGAATTGCCCCAGGGATGATCCTGGCTGCAGGGGGAGGCAGGCAGGGCTGGCCCAGAGCTCAGTT
>NW_010335442.1:9397-9605 GCF_000700745.2 Antrostomus carolinensis
GGCCAGGAGAGGGGCAGGCAGCAGCACAGGGGGTGCTGGGGAGAGGGAAGCTCTTACACATCTTGTCCAGGCCAAAGGCAGCTTTCCAGCCCAGCTCGCGCTCGGCCAGCGCTGGGTTGGCGTAGCAGGAGGCCACGTCTCCCTCCCGCCGGCCCGTGATCTTGTACTTGATCTGCAGAGAAAGCAGCACCGTGGGGTCTGGGTGCTC
>NW_010335443.1:0-358 GCF_000700745.2 Antrostomus carolinensis
TTTGGGGACATTTGGGGACATTTGGGGGGATTTTGGAGATATTTTGGGGGGATTTTGAGGGATTTTGGGAACATTTAGGGACATTTGGGGACATTTTGAGGGGATTTGGGGGGATTTTGGGACATTTGGGGACATTGGGGACATTTTGGGGACATTTTGGGGACATTTGGAGCCATTTGGGGGGATTTGGGGACATTTTGGAGCCATTTTGAGGGATTTTGGGGACATTTGGGGACATTAGGGACATTTTGGGGACATTTGGAGCCATTTTAGGGGAATTTGGGGACATTTGGGGACATTTTGGGGGCATTTTGAGGGATTTGGGGGACATTTTGGGGGGATTTGGGGACATTTTGGG
>NW_010335444.1:0-7205 GCF_000700745.2 Antrostomus carolinensis
AATAATAATAATAATAATAATAATAATCCTTATGTTAGACTATTTCCATAACCACAGCAACCTCTGTGGGAAAGCAGCTCGCTGGGTGGTGAAAACAGTTGCTATAAACCTACTTTCATTGATTTTTTTTTTTTTTTTCTAAAAGGGTTAACAGAGTAAAACATAATTAACCTCGAGTTTTCATGGGTCCATTGTATATTTAGTTTGATATATGAACGTCCCCTTGGCTGCAGCCTTTGCAATGGCTCCGTATCACTTAGGTCTTTCACTTTATTCCTTGATATCTCTCAGGAAGGAAGGAAGGACAAATCAGACAGCATCAGCTTGAAAATACGTTCAGAATATAAGAGCTTGATTGCTGCTGACCACCCAGAGGACAGGTGTGACACGTATTTATGGGCATGATTTTAAACCAATATCCGTTCATTTCATTTATGAGTCCATTACATGTTTTATTTTGACAGTTCCACAGCGGTGTTCCTGCAGTCTTCTGGCCATAAACTCTTCACAGTGGGATGTGTAGCTTATTATTTGGTGTGTAGGCACCATGCACCCCACAAGCTGATGAACTATGTACAATTTATTCATTGGATTTTAAGCCTAGTTAAATCAACAGCTAAAAGGAAGTCTTCCTGGCACCCTTTGAAACTGTCAACATTTAATGCTATAAAAGTGGTCATGGTTAGGAAATGCTGAGTGTTGTTACAAATTTTACATTACAACATTCTTCAACTAACATCTAAGATTTTTATCTATATTCAGGAGTCCCAATTCTCAGAGCTTTTTTGTAAATCTTTTTATATTGAGATTTTTCCTAAAATTCCAGTTTCTGGAAGGTGGCTACCTGAGAAGCTGATATTTCTAGCTAGCTGGCCAGCTGGAGATAGATGGATAGTACAGAAAGCTAATAAATGAATAGAAAATAAAAACCCTAAAAACAAGAACCTTGAAAAATTACAAGTACATCAGATCATCCAAGGATGTAAGTATGCATGCATGTGTGTGTTTGTGTATATGTATATACATATATATCATTTCAAGACTGAGGCTTTAGCCAATTGTATGAGTTCAGAGCTTGGATATATGGTCCTAAATGTATGGCTTGGCCATGCATTGACCTAGAAACCTTCAGTCTGTCACGTTCATTTTTTTTAGGATATTGTTTCTATTGGAATCTGGTTCCAAATTTGATTTTTAATAAATTCCCCTACTGTATTTAATGAGGATATATGTATTTTAAGGGGTGTAGTATAGAATTACAGACAAGTTGACCCTGGACATGAACAATCACAGAAATCTAGGGGTTGGAGGATGCTCAGGGGATCATCTCATGCATCTTTGGGCTACAGGAATCATCCTCTGACATTCCTGACACAGAACCTCACCTGCCTTTTTACAGGTCTCTTATGCCAGAGGCTCTGCAACCTCCTTAGCCAGTCTTTACCATCCTCACCATCAGAAACATCTGCGAATATTTGACATAAATCTTTCTAGCTACAAATTAAGACCAATTTATTGTTCTCTCTCTGATGTTATTTGTAGAGAACAAAGTATTCCCTTTATTTTTCAGCATATTTTTGTATAATCCAAAAGTATTATCATGTTCCTCTTACTCTTCCATTTAGAACCGTCCTAATTTACTCTTTCCTCACAGGTCTCGCTTACTAGACCTCTGATGCTCCTCATACATCTACATGTAATGACTATCTGGATGTAGTGATCAAAAATGGTGGTTTGTGCTGTTCCTTGTAGAAGAAATCTGGTGTTCTATAAAATGGCAAAAAAACTCAACAGAAAAGACCTATCTTGGTGTTTGAAAAAATGAAAAGCAGCTATGTTCCTCAGCTTTTCCCTCTTGTGCAAAATTATATTAGACAGGGCAACGGGGAAACTACTGCATGTAAGGGATAGCCACACTACTCCATTTTTTATGCCCGTTTCCAGTGCCTCAGTCCAATTTTTGATGCCCATTTCCATTAAGTCAGAAGGACAATCACCTCCTTCCCTGGCTGGTGGGAAAGACAGAGATCAATGCTCCTCCAGAGGTCAGTTTGGAGCTGAAGGCTGAGGAAGACACACTCAGGTACTTTAGCCGATTCTGCCTCTCGCCATTTAATAATTTTAGCATGGTAAAAATAATATCTTAAGTGCATGCTAATGTGTTAATGCATCATGCACCAGTATTACAGTACCACACGTTAGAGAAGATCCATGAGTTTAAGTCCCAATTCTCATTCGCCATTTTTACAGACATACATTAACCCACAACTTCCATCACAGGTAACTGAAATGGGAATGAGTCAGCTCATCTTGAACTTCATCGCTGAGCCCATTTAAGATGAAAGATCATCTCTTATTCATAACTAGGGGCTACTATCAGACTTGGGTCAGCAGCAGCAGAAAGAAATGAAGGCAAGACTTGCAAAAGCAGAGAAGACATCATTCTCACCATCTCCTCCATGACTGTTGAACTACTTTTTCTAAGAGATTAAAATGACTATCCATCTTGCTGCATCTGAGCTGAATGATAAGGTCTATCTCTGTGTCTTAACTGTCCTCGAAGAAGAGATGCAAGGAGCGGTGCTGACAGGGAGCTTAGGAAAGGGAGGAAAGGGGAAAGAGGAGAAGTAGTTAATAGTAAATGGAAAATTCTGGCACCACTGGGCTGAACGGAAGTGTCACCATTGACATCACTAAAAGTAGGATCAAGACTGATCTAAAAAGCAATTTAGAATATGAGCTTTTCTTTCCAAATGAGCACTAAGTGCCTTCCTTCGCACAGGATTCAGCGTGGTTATAGTGCCTTCTATTACATTTTAAATTGATTGGCTTTATGGCCCAGTACTGGGGAAATTGCCCTAGCATGATCGTGTTGGGATCATGTTTCTAATTCTGGCAACTCTAAATCCAGATGCTCTGAAAATCCAGGCTGTTGCTTACAGCACGTGCTACAGGATAATCTCCTTTTTTGTGTGCCCAGACAAAAATAAAGGGACTGGGATGTAGGTAACATTAGCCCACAAGGTAAAAAGAAAATCAAATGAAGCAAACTAGAAATTGCAAAAGAAAGTGTTTACATAGAATCATCTGGTTGGAAAAAACCTTTGAGATCATGGAGTCCAACTGTACCTGTCCACTACTAAACCAGATCTCTGAGCACCTCGTCTACCCATCCTTTAAATCCCTCCAGGGATGGGGACTCAACCACCCCCCTAGGCAGCTCATTCCAGTGCCTGAAAACCCTTTCAGTGAAGAAATTTTTCCTGGCATCGCATCTGAACCTCCCCTGGTACAACTTGAGTCCATTTCCTCTTGTCCCATCACTAGTTACTTGGGAGAAGAGACAAACAACATGTTTTACATGCACATGCAGAGTGCATACGTGTAATAATAAACCACGATGATTATTCTGCACCAAACGTTTCAGCTGAGAGAATACAAACACTATTTTTGCTTTATCCAAGATTTTTTTTTATGGGAGCAATGAAGCAAGTATCATCTGAAGGTCTTTGTCCTGCCACTGTGGTCTTAGGGCAATGAATGGAGAGATGTAGAAAACACAGTTCAAGTCCATGTTCTTCCTTTGTGTGGTCGATATTCAGCCTCACTTAGGATATCAGAACCTGTGCTTGTGCTACCAGGTAAAAATAAGTCTCTCCACAGAAAAAAAAAAAAAGAGAAAAAAAAAAATGCTTAAAAAAGATGCAGAACATTGTCATGAAGGAGGAGGCTGCGGAACTGCCTACGTGAAGTATGGGAAGAGCTGAAGAAACCCCTCTCTGCACTGGAGCAGAGCTCATAACTCCATAGTTTGGATGGGAAGAGATCACCCTAAGGGAATTATTCTACCTTTGATTCACGCACGAAATTCTAGCTGCTGTCAAAGGAAGTTGTGCATGCCTAACCATGGCTGTATATCATTCTAATAAAGGCCAAAGAGAAGCTCATATATAAGTGGAGTGCGAAGTTTTTTGACACTGGCTATAATAAATATCAGCACATTTAGAAAAAAATGTGGGCTTACGTGCCTGAGGTGGGAAAAAAGCTCTAGCTGTGCCTGATTTACTAGAAGGAAATATTTAAGGCTGTTGAATCATTAGAGAAAAAAACTGATCTTGAAATGTCAGGAATCAGTGAGGATAACAGAACTGTCAATTTTGTCCATTAAAAACTCCCTTTTATTTTGCCTACTTTTCTCTTTTAGTTTTAATAACAACCCATTAAAAATACCGCACTCACAATTTGCTGGTATTTGCTGTTCTCTTTTAATTCTTTTCTCTTTTTTTTTTTAATATTTACACATATCATCAAACAGTGGGCAAAATTTCTCTGCTGAAAAAGAAAAAAATCTGATGAGTAAAAACTAATGACATACAGCTTGTTATTGAGGGTGTGGCTGGGGTTTCTGTACAGCTTCAGTGTCCTATTGAGTTGAAAATAGCTGAGGACTTTGACGTTAGAAATAATCCCCAGTAATATAATTTGGTGCATTGTTATTTCTTAACTTCATCTAAAAATAATGCATCAGTTATAGTGGATATAACTGCCCTGGGTAAAATCAACAACTATTCCATAGGATAATAAATGATGAAGTGACTAACAGTAAAAATTGTGGTCAGGAGCACCAGTTTGATAACAAGAAGCTCTTCAGCCTGAAGGATTCCAGCTGGAAAAGCCCAGTTTAAAATTCTTCCATTTCCTCCATTTTGTGTGTATTCACCAATATTTATACATTATGTTTCACATAATCTGTGCCTGCACTTATATATATGGCACGTCAAGAAAAGGACACCAACCTTCAGCTGAGCAACCTCTGACAGGCTGAGGGTACCTCAGGGCTTCCTGCAGCTCCTCTTGAAGTTGAAGAAAGGACTGAGCCTTGGCCTGAGTCCTCACAGACCAAATGTGCTCCTCCATCAGTCAATGAAACCTTTGCACTGACTGGAGGGGGACAGGACAGTCCTCTGCGTGAAATTCAGATCCCCTTGAAATGAGTCTGAATGTTGATACGCTAGCAAGAGAGGTCACGGTTCCTAAAACAGTACTGGGACAAAACTACATCAATTTTAACAGAAATATTCTCTTCCAAAGAAGGACTGTGGGTAAATTCCACCTCATAATTTTTTTTCTCTGTCTGTTTGATAAATTAACTAAGTACCAGAGAGGGGAAAAGAAAAGTTAAGCCTCATAAACTGCTTCACTAACTGCTATGCAGAGACGATTATTCTGATTTTCCTCTATCAACATTTTCAAACCCACTAAAATCTCTCAGTCTGAACAATCTATAATATACAAAACCAAGGGGTTGGTTTGGGGTTTTTTTTAAAAAAAAGGAAAGGGGAGGGGGAATCTCAATTTTCAATCTCTTTATCTGAACACACCAGATAAATGGTAATCTTATGGGGATACAAGAGGGGTCACCAGACCAGTGAAGGGATTTTAAGCCCGTGCTCCTCAAGGCTCAGCTTTAAACCCAGCCCAGGCAGACTAATGGTGTTAGCAGACATCTGCCTCTTGCACCCATGAATATTTCAGCCCAGGACCACTCTCTGCGTGCTGGAGAGTTACAGCTCTGTATTTTCCACAGCCCAGAACTCTTGGCCTTTCCTCCTTATTTAAGGATGTCCACGTTATCTCCATGAGGTCCCCAAAGGCCAGGTGCACATGGGCTTTGCATCACAGATTAATCTCTGTCACAACCCACTCGTGTCTCTCTACTCCCTCTCCCACGCTTGGTTCCCACTTATTCACCTGCCCTGGTAAATGGCAGGTCAAGGTGATCCCCCTCCTCAACGCTGGCATGTGGTGAGCTGGGTGCTGCTGGGTGCTGGTGTGCGGTAAGCTGGGTGCTGGTGTGTGGTGAGCTGGGTGCTGCTGGGTGGTGACCTGGGTGCTGGTGTGCAGTAAGCTGGGTGCTGGTGTGTGGTGAGCTGGGTGCTAGTGTGCGGTGAGCTCGGTACCAGCGTGTGGTGAGCTGGGTGCCGGTGTGTGGTGAGCTGGGTGCTGGTGTGTGGTGAGCTGGGTGCTGATGTGTGGTGAGCTGGGTGCTGCTGTGCGCTGAGCTGGGTGCTGGTGTGTGCTGAGCTGGGTGCTGCTGTGCGCTGAGCTGGGTGCTGGGTGCTGCTGTGCGCTGAGCTGGGTGCTGGTGTGTGCTGAGCTGGGTGCTGGTGTGTGCTGAGCTTGGTGCTGGTGTGTGCTGAGCTGGGTGCTGGTGTGTGCTGAGCTGGGCGCTGATGTGTGCTGAGCTGGGTGCTGGTGTGTGCTGAGCTGGGTGCCGGCGTGTGGTGAGCTTGGTGTGAGCACACAGCAGGAGCTGGCTTGGTCTGGGATTTTGGGCAGAAATGCAGCTGGAGCCCAGGCACTGGGTGTATCTAAAACCTTTTCAACACTGGGATCCAGAACCTCTAAACCACTTCCGAGCTTTAACAAAATACAGCGAGCCAGGAAGCAGCTCCCATCTATAATAATTACAAGAGAGTTTCCCTTGCCCTTGTGCTATTTATTGCTTTTGCCCTCACCATCGCTCGAGACAGAAGAGACTATTAAAGATCAGAATATTTCTTTCTGGACAGGCAGGGCGAGCTTTGGTAGAAATCTCCCTCTTTCTCTCAACCATTGCCACTTGTGTCAGAAAGGGAAGGGGCTGCTTTGCACCGCAGAGTGAACGAAGCGTTAAACGACTGCGTTGCGA
This sequence comes from Antrostomus carolinensis, assembly GCF_000700745.2. Classification (NCBI taxonomy): domain Eukaryota; kingdom Metazoa; phylum Chordata; class Aves; order Caprimulgiformes; family Caprimulgidae; genus Antrostomus; species Antrostomus carolinensis. Next base: position 6,692 of record NW_010335444.1, read on the forward strand.
TGACTGCAGCGGGAGGAATGGTCTTCTCCGGTGGAAATGGGATGCTGTAATACTTTTGGAAAGGTAAAATAATTGTTGGAGTAGCCTTTTCTAATTTCTCATAAAAGTTATTCGTGGCTTCTTGCTCCCTTGTTTTCATAAGGTTGTCACAGGGGTAGAAGGTACGTTTTGATAATTACAACTGAGATTGGAGAGAGGCAGCCAGGTGGGCACCTGCCAGCCTCCCACCTGGGTGACACACATCTCCACACATCCAGGACAGGGTTTTGCAAAGAAATAGCTCACTTGCCAATAACAATAATTATTATTAATAACCGAGTGACGTCCTCATCTTGGTTACATCAGTCTGCCATACCCTCAGCCAGGGCTCCTGCCAGTCACACTCACATGGATCCTGCTCTGGGCAGGTTGTGCCCACAGCAGGAGCAGGGGCAGGAGGACAGTGAGTTGCTCTGGCTGGGGGACATGTCAGGGGGTGGCCCGTGGTGGCTTCTGTCTCCTGGCTGAGGGGGGA
>NW_010335444.1:7216-7582 GCF_000700745.2 Antrostomus carolinensis
GGACACAGGTCCTTCAACCTGGCAGAACCCAAGGAGAGCCACCAAGATCTGTCCCACATCCCGCTGTGGAACTGGAGGACAATAGGGGATGTCAGTGGGAGGGGAGGGGGGTCCCTCCTCCCCTGGGGACATTCCGCGGGGGCTGCACCGCTGATTTTCATTCAAGGACCATCCCCTCCCATCCTTCCCCCCACCCCCCCCTTCCATTTCCCTATTCCATCTCCAAATCTCGAGGGCAGAAGCCCTGGAAAAGGGATGGCGGGCGTTATTCGGTGGCATTTGGGAAAGTTGTGGGAGGTGGGATGCGTTAGGGAAGGGCAGGGAGGGATGACTGCACCCCTCCGGACCCCCAGCCCCGCCCGGAGC
>NW_010335445.1:0-23441 GCF_000700745.2 Antrostomus carolinensis
AGCGCCCAGCTGGCTGGCGTCCAGCTGCCACAAGGGCACCTGCAGCTGGGGCCACCTCGCCTGCCCGCGGCACCCTTCCGGGGCAGGAGCGGCCCCAGAGCTCAGGCCTCGCGTTTCTCTTGTGAAGGCACATGTGGCATTCCTTGGGTTGTTGCTGGTAACCATTCACACCGGACACCGTAAAAAAAAAAATTGAAATCATGAGTTTCTTGGTTACAGATGGAACTTTGACACTACCAGAGAGGAGTCCTATGCTCTGGGCAAGGGGAGGCTGAATTCTACAGCCCCCAGGCTGAACACACCTTCCCCTGCGATCTACTTTCAAGAATAGCCTTCTGCATGCTGCAGATTTGGCGAGCTCTGTTTGGGAGTCCAGCCACGGGGAGAAGGGAGGTCTCTCAATCCCAGGTATTAACCTGTTCACTGAGGAGAACCAACTTTCTCCTTCTTGCCAGAAGCCTGTTCAGAAGGTTGCTGCAGATGAGTCCTTTCTCCTACCAAGCAGACATATCTGAGCCAGTAACATTGCTCTCATGACGCACGAAGGGCAGCATTTAACCATGTTACCTTTTCAAGAGATCTTAACTCAATTCTCCTTTGAGCAGGTTTTAATAGCTTTCTCTGCTTCCTCTGGCTTCTGAATTTGCTTTGATAATTAAAGAGCTTGAAATTTTGTGTTTCTTTATGATGCCTGAAATTTCCTACCGAAATCCATTTTCTCCTCCAGCTTGAACAAGTTACAAGATCTAATATGAGATGACAGGCAAGAATTTCATACAGCGGGGTATACACTGTGTCTCAGCCAGATCCTGCCCTCTGATACAACTAGGGTAGCTTTGGAAGGAAAAGCTTGGTATTTCCTGGGCATTCTTGATCTCCAGCACCTCTGTGATGTTTTTATTGCTGTGCACAAGTGTTTTGGTGTATGTGTTCAAAGCCCTTTGCAAGCAGTAGATCACCATCTTTGGGGGGGCCGGGAGGGTGACAGGTAATCAACCTGCAACTGATGTTTGCTTTGGGTGCTGCTGTGGCAAACAGTCCCCCAGGCAAGGCAGGGAGCAAAACACGTGAGCAGCAAACCTCCTTCCCTCCCTAAGCTTCCTAGGGGTTTACTCCATTCACTGGTCTGCTGCCTTTTAGCGGTGTTCCTCAGTTCAAAGGGCTCCCCCCCAGGTACAAGTATGTCTCAGTGTGAGTGATATGAGCTGCAGCAATACGGGCTGTGCTCATCACTTCTGTGCAAGGTCCCATAGTTCATTGTCCTCCCCAAGTGCCACCTCAGAATTACAGAATTCTGTGACAGTCTTCCTTTTGGGTAAAAAAAATTAAAATAAAATAAAAATCAATTCTAGCACTCATCTTTCTAGAAAGAAGCTTCACAACATAACTGGAGCACACCCAAGAGGCTGAAAATCAGAAGATAAATTAAAATATCCTGCATTTGATTTTATGTTGAAGCTGGCAATTTTGAAAGTGCTTTTTATGTGCAGTGGTGGGGAATGAGTGCATTTTGATTCACTCATTGATTTTGGAGTTGGAAATAGCTATCTTAGTGCAGGTGGAAGTATTTGCTTCCACTCTATGTCTAACGCAGAAGTGGCCTGCATGTAAAACTATAGAGTAAATGATGGCTGCTGAGACTTGGCAGGTCTGTTCTCATCTGAATTAGTTTTAGAAGCATCTGGGACCATAGATGCAAGTTGGCACTATCGGGTTGAGCATTATGCCACCAAACCATCTGACACAAAGCTCCCTTCCCACAGGTGGGCAGCAATTGTTTTGATGCTTACCTGTGCCCTTCTTCAGTCTCTCCTCCTCACCAGCTGCTGGCTTTCTGGATGATATCTGAATGTGGCAGGTGGATGCAATTTCCATTCGTGACCACTGCAGCAGCTCACACCAGACCCCACTTACTGCCCTTTTGGAAGGTGCAGAGTGGCTTGTGGGTAGAGTTCTGTGGAGCAGCAATGATTTTGAGGTGGTTGAGGATCTGCCTCCCATCCAGAGCACAGCTTATGGATGCTTGAGACCAGCACTGGGCACCCAGCACTCGGGAGATTTTGTGTGGCCTCTGCTGAGGGTGATGTTTCTGTCATCAGCCAGCTTGGGTCCAAGCAGCACAGTCTGACCCCAAGGAGAAGGCTGAGCTGGGCATGAAGAAACTTTCTGCAGACAAGCACCTGGCAGGGCTCCTTCTGCCTGGAGGGAGGCAGTCAGCAATTCGTTAATGGTAGGTCGCTGTGGCATGAAGGGAGTAACGTGGCATCTGGACAAAACATAAGCTACACAGTAATTTTAACTGTATTTATGCATATGGTCCTGCTTGCTTGAGGTATTTAAGAGATGAACAAATTCCTGCACTCCCACAGATAAATTAAATGAAGCTGTGTACAACAAATATTGTATAACAAGCTTATTAAAGGCTGGAGAAGGCTTTGGCTGCTATGAACAAAGATGTGGGCAGAGATGTGGATAGATTTGAATGCATCTACATCATATTTTTGTGTACAGGGGTATTTTAAATCAGCTTTATAATTGGCCAAATTGCCTTAAGTTGAAAAAAAAGTCAGACTGGATACAAGGAAACATTTTTGCCTGTGAGGACAGTTGAAGGCTGGAACAGGTTGCCCAGAGAGGCTGTGTTGTTTGCAACCTTAGAAATCTTCAAGATTTAGTTGTATAAAGCCCTGAGCAACCTGGTCTGGCCTCATTGCTGACCCTGCTGTGAGCAGGAGGTTAGGCTGAGACCTCCTGAGGTCCCTTCCAGCCTGAATTATCCCTGATCCTGACTCCATTCCTGGAAGTATTGGGCTTTGCCATGCAGCCACAGCTCAAGCGGTCTCTGTGTGCACACCCGCAGACACGAGCTCACCCCTCTCCTCCCTCCCTCCCCGAGCAGCTGGTATTTGGGTGATGTCATCCCATTTGCTTACTTAAGAGAGGCATCATTAGGGAGTAAGTAATTTATGTAATGCTGCTGCTAGTGCAAATTAAGGTAGAGCCGGGTTAAGCAGGCGTAGGGCAATGAGGGCACGCTCTGCATGGTGGGCTACCGAGAAAATTGCTGCAGGAGGCTAGTGGGCTGGATTACAGGAGATCAGAGGATGGAGGAACGCAGGGTTTGTTTCCTGTTCCCCATGCCCTGTGCGGCAGAGCAGCGATGGGAGAGGGTTTTTAGTCTGTTGCCGTAAGGGAGCTCAGTAAAGGCATGTTCCTTGGCAGTGCCCTTCACCCCAAAAGACCTGCCTTTGGAGATCAAATGCAGACTCAGCTCTTTTAAAAAATAGTTTAAAAAAGCGGTCACTGTTGTAAGATCACTTTTTCTCTCTGCCTGTTTGGATTTCTGTACCAGTTTTACCTTGTGAGGCTGTACCAAACCCCCGAGGTGCTGTAGCAGCTAAGGACTGTGGGATGGGGGGACATATGGACCTCATGGCAACTGCAGAAGCTGCTCTGCAGGCTTGTGGGAAAACTTCAAAGGCAAAACTGGGGAAAAGAGGGAAGGAGCTGCTTGGAGGTTGTTTGAGTAGTAGATGCACCCTGGTGGTTTCTCCTCCTCCACTTACGTACTCTTAGCACTTATGCCCCAGTGACACTTAGAAATGACAGTGCTCTTGTGGAGCAGAAATGGTGCACGACAGGGCATTTGCCACTGAGGCTGTATCTCAGACCAAACAGCAAAGATGGATAAAGGAAGGACAGCAGCTAGAGAGGGCTGGCCAGGGGACAGGGCACCCTGAAGCACCTGTCTCCTGACTGTACCATACACCTCACCTTTAGAGATGTGTGTCAGATTCTGGTTTCTCCTGGACTGTGAGGGAATTGGAGTGCAAAGGGCTCATACCTGTCATAGTTCAGATCAGAGTCTGACCCGCCCCCACCTCATGTAATTGAGCAGATGATGCTCCTGCGCGGCTTAGCCTACACAACACGGGTTTGCTCATGTTGCTAATAAAGGTCTGGTTTGGATTAGCACTCAGGCCTAGGTGATCAGGAAGGAAAAGAACTGCAAACATAGAGCTCTTCGGTAAGCAGGACAATGCTCATTACTCACTGGCTCACTGACAAGGATCTTGCCCCTGTAAAAGAAGTGTTACTGGACAACATCCTAAAGACACCATTCTCTGTAAGGTGGGAGACCAGATCCATGGAAGAGAGGAAAAGAAAGCAGAACTGGTGAACCACAGAAACATTATTGATTTACAGATTTTTAATCTGTTATTAGGAGAGCTGTCAGCATATTTTAGGTGACTGGAGAAAGATGGGGAAACAGCTTCTACTGGGGTTCAGGGCAGCACAGTCTGTTCTCCTGCTGATCTGAGACCCCTTGGTGGGAATCTGGCAGCTGTAAGTGCCGAGTGAGTGCAGGCTGAAGGCCTGGAAAGCCACCAGTGCCAGCTGTAAGTCAGAGGAGAACTGCTGGGCATGCAGCTGGGGTGCAGGGTGGAGGGTGCTCTGAGATGGATGTGACATGCTGGTCCCTTCTGCCAAAGCAGCAAGTGCCACAGGAGCTAAGCTGCAAGCCCTGCGAAGAGGAATTACAGTAGTCAAGCCTGTGTCATGAGCACGTGTATGTCTCCTGAGAGACCCTGGTAGGATCTAACAAAGGGACAATGGGAGAGGAGTACCTTTGAACCATATGGGCTCTCTTGGGCTTTACTGGGAAAGCAGGGACTGCAAGGTCTGCGGAGGCTTGCCTTCTGCATCCACCTCCACCCTATCCCCACCATTAGGCAGCTGCAGGGGAAAGAGGGGATTTGCATCTTGCCAGCATCTGACAAGTGCTACATCTTTCCTATAATGTGGGCTAAGGACAAAGGATCCTCCTCTCGCTTGGGAGATTCCTGCTCCCAGTGTAAATCACAGCACAACGGGGACATAGATAGTAATTAACCTTACCTTAAACCCCACCCTCAGCCTAACGTATGCATGACTCCTACTAGCAGGTTTGTTTGTTCTTTTACTGTTTGGGGATGATGCTGGCACCTGAGCCCTCTGCGCACTATTCCAAAGAAAGTGGGAGGGCACCTCTGTCACTCAAGCTGGAGCTTACTGAGATTGAGATGCACTAGCTCAGCTCTCCTCTGTGGAGAGGATGGGCTTGGGGTCTGCAGATGATCCACCTTCTTGCACTCATCCTGGTTGATGAACACCATCCCTGCCCCCTCCCTAGGGCAGCCTGCTTCATTTGGGAATCCATCCCCGGGCTCTGTCCTGGAGGATGTCTGGCCAGGGAGAGCTGCTCTCCCCTTGGCTTGGCTTCTGTACATTTCTGGGCATCCCAAAGGACTGCACACTGGTGTGTTCAGCCTGTCTGAGAGTGACTGAAATTGTGTGGAGTTTGAAAGCTAAATTATTTGTTACCACACAAACCTAACTAAATGTATGTTTATTATGCTATGTATTGTTTTTAAGTAAAGCTATTCTTATAACCACATTCACTGACAAAGTTTATATATGGAAATCTAGCTAGAGATAACGTTGCTGCTTGATTATAACGACAAATTGCAAAAAGAAAGGAAAAAATAATAGTAATTCTCTTTTTTCTGCCTTTCTTACGTAAAGTAAGAACCTCTTTAAGTCAGTTAACCATTATCCTACACTTCAGAATAATGCTGCTAAAAATGAAACATAAAATTAGCCTGTCATTTTCCTGTCACTCACTTGAGATTCAAGCTGTCCTTCTGCAAATCTTTTAATTTCCATTAAAATACCTGCAGCAAGTGTGTAGCATTTCAGCAGCAGCAGCAGCAGTGATCAACCCCAAATTGGTCCAGCCTTCACCTCCTTCAAGCACGCCCTGCCTGGCGAGGGCCATCCTGCTCATGGCTCACTCAGATGGAAATTTTGCTTCTTCTCCCCACAAAGACCTTCTTGAAGCAAATCTGGCCAGGAGTGCAGCCCCACGCTCCTGCCTGCAGGCCCTGAGCTGTGCTCCATGGGATGTCCAGCCCTTCTCTGCTGTGCCAGGGAGGCTCATGGTTACTCCGTGACCCTGGCATGGACAAGTGGTGCTGGGCCCCCCACATCACCCAGAGAGCCAAGGTGGCTGCGTGGCTGTGCTGCTGTACACTGGCACTGCGAAATGAAGGGCTGCTGGGGGGGTTTTGCCAGGACCTTTGCGAGGAACCTGCTGTGGTCCTCAGTAGTGAACCAGGGGAGGAGTCCAGATGCGAGCAAGAGTAATCTCTTCTCCTTCACAGCAAGTCCCTAGTGCTGGGATGAAGCTGGACTTGTCTCAGGTGGCACAAAGACCAGCCCTGGCAAGAGCCCAAGCATCTGTACCAGAGGGCCGGAATGAGAAAGCCAGATGGGCTGATGATCTTGGCATGTGCCATAAGGAGCCAGCTTACTCTGGTGGAAGTGAGAGGTGCAGGTCAGCAGTAAGGCAGCACCATCCTGCTAATGCCAGTGAGAGTCCCTCCGGAGACACAGTGCCGGGATTTCTGCCGCAGGCGGAGGGTCCTGTCAGGTTTTGCAGCGCATCATAGGTTACGAGTGTCCTTCTCTAATGGCTGGGGGGCAGTGCTATTTGGGTAGTACTACACATTCACATTTGGTTCAGCTATTTTGGTGTTGGAGGAAATTTTTTCTCTACTGGATCATGAAGAGTCCCACAGTGCTTCCTTCTGTTTAAATAGTGAGTGTCTTTGATCGATCGGCCAGTTAAACTGCCTGTGAGATTCTGCTCCTTTGGTGGTTTGCTTGTCCTGAGCTTGTCTCTTTTATCTTTGAGCCATCAAGATCAAACTGAGAATTTTTTTAAATCCCAAGAAGAGTCCAGAAGTGAATTTCTTTCTAGTTTTAGGTGGAGGACTCAGTGCATGTGTCATCTGGCATGTAGCTGATACAGAGGCCTTGCCTGAAGCCAGACTGAACACTTTGCCTGATAGAAAGTCTTGGGCTTTCAGTTTTATGTCTTCAATACACAAGCAGCCACTCTGATTTTTCGGACAGTCCCCCTGCTTAATGCTAATTTTAGGACTTCACCAGTAGTTTCTAGACCAAGTTTGGCCTTGCTTTTCCTTCCCAGGTTGAAATGTCTGTACATCACATCACTAGGACGAAAAAATTTGTACCAGTTGAAACCAGTTTTAGCCATGGTGCAGTCTCCAAGCAGTCCTTGTGTGCAAGTTTTCATGCCAGGTCAAAGCGGGCATGATCCAGAATTAATAGCAGTGACTGTTCCTAAGGACAGACCTAAGGCAATAGGGCAACGCTGATCTGCATTTGCTATCACATCAACCCCTTCCAGAGCAGTGCTCGAGGACATCACGTTACTAACCTGGGACAGACATGCTCAGGCACAGGAGGTGCCTGGTGATGGAATCTGAGCTTTGTGTTGTTTCTCGCAGTTCAAGTTAAATAGCTGGTTGCAGGCTAGAAGGTAACTATGAACCGGAGATTTTCCCAGTGGGCAAAGCAGGCTGTGGGAGGAGGGATGTCTTAGTGCTTACACTTGCCACACTCAGAATGAGCAGTAGAAATTTTAAAACAGCTGAAAGTTTGTCCATGGTGCAGGGGGTGCAGGACCTTGCAGTAAAACTGCCCTGCTTCTTGTAGTGCAGTCTCTATTCCTGTTCATTTAAATATTGTTGTGTGCATTTGGTGCTTCTGACAGGGAGTGCAGTGGCTCACTTTTGACCTGTAATATTTGGTGGGCTTTTTTTTTTTCAGCAGAAACTGTCAATCATGTTAAGCAATGTGGAGGACATATGCTACTGATAGGCAGAGATTTGGGACTGTTTTGCTTATTGTTACCCCTAACTCAAGTTGCATCAGGACAGGCTGCTCACTCCTGGGCCCTGCCTGGTTCCTACGTAGGAAGAGATGTCAGTGCTCCTGGCAGCTCACCTCTGCTTGCAGAGATCAGCCCACACTTGATCCCAAGCTCCCTTGGAGTGTAGTGAGCTCAGCTCCTCTTTGGTTTGATAGCTATTTTCTTTTCAAAGGCAGTGGTGTCTAAAATAACTTCCCCTTCATAGTTTTTTAAGTTTCTCAGAGAGCCTTGAAACTTGTGCTAGAGTCACAGTAAGCAAAAGTAGCAATGTCAGGAATGAAGGAATGACAAATGCCTCAACCACTGCTGAAGTTCATCTGTGCTCAGAGCTGTCATGCCTGGGATTCCCTGGTCAGGAGTCCCATTGTAAGCCTCTGAGGTGAGCAGTGACTCATCCCGCTCGTTCTGCTTTTTACACCTCCACACATCTGCCCATGTTTTTGAGAGTTACATGCCAGTGAGAATAACAGTTTGTTTACTCAGTCAAGGCTACATTACCTCAAAAAGCTCTGGATGGTGCTGCTATTAGTGAATGGCACCAGCATTTTCCTAAGTTACGTGAAACTGTTTTGACATGTTGCCCAAAATATTGTAGAGAAATAAATGGAGGCATTTTTTCACTAACTGTAGTTTGACACAGTTTGCATGCCTATGGCTTGCGGGTTGCTGAGCCCCTCTCTAACCAGCTCATACCGCTTTCTGTTACCCTTCAGCACCAAGACCTGGGGTAGTATGTAACCACCTCACCCAGAAAAATATTTAGGAGGAGGGACTTTGTGTTCACAGGCCCCAGGAATCTGAGATGCTGGAGAAAGAAGGACATTTCCTTTGCACTTCCCTGGGCTCATGATTGTGACTTCCAGGTGACCGCTCCCTCCCCAGGAGGATACAGGACAGCTTTATATTAAGTCATGAACCAGAGCAGGAGACTAGGGCTCATCTGCCAGCTTGGTCTAACAGGGATCCTTGCTGGAGGGATGCAGGTGATTCCCACCGTGTCAGTGGTCCCCTCACAGACCCTGGTGAGTTGGTGCTGAGCTGTCCTGTCTGCCAAGCTGGAGATGCAGCTGTGCACAGGAGCTGCTTTCCACACAGACAGTTTAATTAGACCAAGCTGGGCTTTTGGTATGAAGCAGAGCAGCGGCGCTGGGTCCAGCACAGTTTGATCTGTCTGTAGCAGAGATGGGGTTTCCTCTCAGGACCGGTGCCTGATATAAGTTCCTTGCAGCCAGCATGGAGAGTGAAAGGAGGGTTTGGCATTCCACAGCCATTCTTCTGAGGTGACCTACACGCTCATTTTGGGCACCTGTGAATAGATACCTAATCTAAAACCTGCTCTTAAAACAGCAGGAGCACTGTTTTTTAAATTTAAAGGTATTGGGCCATCTTATAGTTGAGCATCTTTTACTTCAGAGTCAGTAGCTTCTTCTTTTTAAATTTCCTAATTACATACTTATTAAAACCAGATGCCTGTGACCCTTATATTTTGCCCCCTTCAAGATGGCTGCTAAATAAGTGTTTAAAACCCCCCAGGTGTGTGTCTGCAAGGCTGTGCACGGCAGGGCAAGTGGGAGTGAGAGCTGGTAATAGAGAACAGTAGGAGCTCTCAATTTCCTACTTCTTATTGCTTTCAGATACCTCTAAAGCAAGGTGCTCCACAGCCATGCAGTGCAATCTGCAGTGCTGAGACTCCACTCTATCTTTGTTTTTTCAATTTCTTTCCTTTTTTGCTGACCCGAAAGACTAATTCCCTGCCTCTGTGCCTTGCTGTCATTCAGTTCCTGCAGCGCAACTCCTAACTCCTGCAGCGTCCAAAATGCAGTTTACCCAGTGACTTGAGGTCTTATTCCTCAGCACAAAGCCTCACCTAGAGGACAGCTTAATGTACATAATCAGCTTCCAAAACTGTTATGTGTGGAATGCCCTTTCCTAGACATGTCCATCATTAAATCATCCCACACAGTGCTAAGAGGGCACGCACACATTTTCCTGCTGTGACAGAAGAATCGGTCATTACAGATTCCAGGAGTTCACGTTTCTCAGGCACGAGGTAAGCAACATGCCGGGTGCCAGCTGCACACAGACTGTCATCTCTCACATCTCACATCACTTGCTACGCACTGGTTGACCTCTGCCAAAACATTATCCCAGCAGTCACACCACATTTGGCTGTGTAAGGGGTGCCAGTGCCCTCAGCCAAGCAGAAGACCATAGCATTGCATCTGTTAAGTGGAGGCTCAGACAGGTGGCCAGATCCCTGGCTGCCATACATTGTTAGGGTTCATGATAACCTCAGAGGAGCTACCTGCCTTTGCAGTGCATAATCACCGTTTACGAATTTGGACCATTAATAAGGCAGATGGTCTTAATCCTCTTCTTATTGGATGGTTGTGCACGTTGCAAGTTAGACTCATTGGACTGTTACAGGCAATCAGCAGAGACCTCAAGGACTAAGTGTCAGTGGAAATTGAACGATTGCTGCCTCTGCAGCTGGTCCCTCCTAGCCAGGTTGGAGCAGATGGCAGGCGAGAAGCTCTCCGTATGGTACATGTTCGGTCACTGAAAAGAAGATCAGTTCTCAGGACAGTTACAGCTTCCACAAAGAATAAATAAACCACCCACTGAGCTGAATAATAGCTCCAATAGCCAGGCAACACCTTAAAGAATAAATGTGCAGGTAAATCCTGTCACAGAGCCATCTGAAACCCCTGTGAGAGTTGACTGGCGTGTTCCTGCTGGAAACAGCATTCCTTGCTGGTGTTATGATTTCGTTACAGCTGCTATCATAACTCCAAAATGCATTTATCTGTCTTTGTCAAGCACCAGTATGGCATGTCAGGGGGAAAAAAAAAAAAGCAGCACTGTTTTGCAAGCTCAGTGAACGCTTCAGCTTACCGCAACTCAATATTCTTTCTTTCTTATTTCCCTTGTGCTACTACCTCAGCCATTTTTGAGGGCTGGCACTGCTACTTTATAAAGTGTCATAGTGCCCATGGGTGCCCACCTCCACCTTCCAGCTTTCTCTTGCTAGGATACAACGAACATCAGTTCAAGGCCAAGGATCAGGCCCCATGAGTCAGTGTGATGTTTTGACCAGTCTCTGTGGCCCTTTTCAAATCCATAGCAAAGCCTTTCAGTAGAGTTAATGAATTATTCTGCAAAGGCCAGGCAGTTTCTGGAACGCTGGACTCAGACATCACAGAACTAATCCTCCTGTAGACTTGTCACTGAAAATGCATCAGCATTTCTCCCCCTCAGCTTCCTTGTGTTTCAGCTACTGGTACAGGACTGGGTTTGTTCTGGCTGAGAAGTGTTTTATGAATCATGGCAAGCCACTCCTTGCAGACATGATAATCACTCTAATCTTCTATCATTATCTCCCAAAGCATCAGGAATGTGCTGGATAAATATTTGCAGCAAGAAAGAGACCTCAACTCCCTGTGGCTGAGCTGGGGTAAAATCTGACCTGCTACTTGGAACTCACCTCCAGTTTAAAGCTTGAGTGTATGACGTGCACAGATGATTTGCTCAGAGCAGAGGTGAAACGAGAGTAAAGAGAGTGAAGGCATCCCAAGCCAGAGACTGCTCTGATGTATGCATGGGTTAGATCCTGTGCTGGTGTGAACAGAGTGAAGTCAACACAACTGTGGTGGTATTCCTTAAACTGAATATCAAGTTCTTCAGGGTAATAGTTACTGAACTGCAGCCATTAGAAATGTACCTCATTGAAAGGAAAAAACCTGAGACATTAAGTCACCAGCTCTACTGTTTGACCTTCTAGAGTGGGACTCTCTGTCTCACACGCACACACGCTCTCTTTCACAATAGAGTACTAACTGGTGCTGCACTGTTTATTTTCGCCTATCTGCTCCTCCATAATCACTAGATCAGCAACAAGATGTTGAGAAGACCTTTTCTCCACCTGCTCCTTCCACACAGGGCAGGGCAGCCCTTTGCGAAATGGAGTAGCTTCACAGCTGAGCAGGACTCATCATTCCTGCGAGGTGGCCGGTGAGCATGGGCACCAGGTTCCAGCCCCAGAGCCTCTCCACACCATGTTCCATATGAGGATGTAGGGCTGAGCTCTGAGGAGGAACCAGAGCAATTCCTATCACAACTCTGTGCAGATCTCAGTGTTGCCATGGTCTGCCTCCAGGTTACTGAGAGGCCTTTAATGCATCTTAGGTTTTGAAAGACCAAGACGGAGGAAGGCAGAGCAACTGAGGAATAGCGTCTCCATACAGGTACTGAGGCGGTTGGGGATGGTATTTCTATGCATCAAGACTGTTATTTTGCTATGGCACTTATATTCATAAGCACATCAGAAGATTAAGGCAAAGTAGGCAGTGCCAAGGCTCATTTTTCCAGCTCAGCTGTCCCAATAGATGCAGGGGCCGGCTGTGAGCCTGGGCAGGGAGACATGCTCACACTCCCAGGCAGCAGAGGAAGGCCAGTGCCACAAGCTGTGGTGGGCACGTTCAGGGGCAGTGAAGACACTTTGTGAGGAGGCAGGCTGCCAGCTACTGGGCACCATAACCCAAGGAGTCAATCTGCCACTGCTGAAATGCAGCCAGCTCCCCAGAGCCAGCATCCCACAGGTTTGTGCAGCCCCTTCACAGAACACCACCAGCAGGATGGTCTTGCGTGACCTAACAGCAGCAGAAGGGAAAGCTAAGATGGCAGTTGAACCCTCTGCTTTGAATGTTGTCATTTGTTTGGCACTAAAATTTCAGTCCAGAAGTTACATTTCCTTTCAGCATTACGTCTTAGTGTGCACTTCCCTAGTAAAAGCACTCAGACTGTCAAAGAAACCTGGTCGCTGCCCACAGGAAGCTGTGCTGGACTTTGCTCGCAAAATGAAGATGATACGAGCTGCCAGGCATGGACAACTTACTGTGCATTTATGTCCTCCTTGCTGACAGACAATTTCACTTTAGCAATAAGCAGATGAAAGTGGAATGGTTTATTTGTTTTGCATTTTACTTTTTGTCAGTAATTTTCCACGGGAATCTCTGTAGTTCTGCTACCTGCTGCTGAAAGAGGTCCCTAGAGACAGCAGCACCCAGCCTTCCCTTTTCAAGAGGGTAGCCTGGTCATTCAGGTTTCTGTTTCGTCTTTGCTGGCACTTGAGGCTTGTCTGCATGAAAAAAATAAGACAGCATTGAATATTATGGCATATATTATTTGGGAGAATTGGGAAAAAGCAGTCGTACAGCAGAGTAAGAGTGTCCTTGCAGTAGCTGCTCTCTGATAAGACTGTCTCTTCCTCCTGGTAGGCAAGCTCTGAGCAGGTTACAATTTCACAGTAATACCAGTACTCAGGAAAGAAAGGAGGATTTCCTTTTTAAACCATTCCTTTCCAGGTCAGACGTGAGTTGAGAAAGTAACTGGTGTGAATTTAGTGCTGGCACCACTTGCAAACCATCAACCCTTGGTAAGCAGAGCTGCAGCACCCACCTCCAGACAGGCAGAGGCCTGGGAGAAGCCGTGCAGGTTTGTGTGCCCGCTGCCATGAAGGACCTCCATCCCCTCTGAGGGGCAGGGCTCCAGCCTGGGAGCACGGCTCCGTCTGGGTGCCCAGCTCCACGTGTGGCCTTTCTCTCCTGACCACAAGCGCTGGAAATGGGGGGTGTGGAGGGCGATCCTCTCAGAGACTGGACCGGGAACAGTACCCACTGCTGCACTTCAAACCTGTTTTACCTCCGTAAGTCTGTGGAGAGGCCAAGTAAGTACGGTGGGACAGAGACTGTCTTTTTACAGAGGATTAATGGAAAGCAATGTTGAACGGAGATGTTCAGTATGTTTTTGTAACTTCCATGAGGGAATAGCTTGTCTTTTCTTGATGTAAGGGGGTGGACAGCTTTTGCATATGAAAAGAACTTCTTGCTTCTACATTTTCTCTCCAGACTGCCTCTGTTCTTGCTCGCAGAGCTGCCTGATCACCCAGTCCTCAGCTTTTCGGCAGCTCCAGTCCCTTTATTTCAAGAAATGATCCCACCAATTAAAATGGTGTTTTCCACGTTGGGCATAAGGTACCAAAATTCCTCATTTTCCAGGATTTCCTGGTAGGTAAGGGACACAGGGAGCTCAGTACATTGCAAAACCAGAGCCTGCATGTTCTGAATTTTCTTCCTGAGACACTAATCATAGAAAAGAAACAAAATGCTCTGGTACGGTGGCCACGATTCATCTATGGGGAGGAAATTTTCAATGAAGTCCATATTGGTTCCCATTTGTCCCTTCAAGTTCATGCAGATAATCCCAGAACAAATCTTTCTCTGAATTTGCAAACAAGTCTTAGCTTCAGCCTGGGAGAGCGTTTGTCCCGTACTTGGGAGGCTTTGTGTATATATGTCTAAATGGGTGGCCTGGGAGTTACGGGTTGGCCTTGACTGCCTTTGTCTCACAAAAAGACAGTGCTTTGGATTACTTATTTCTCTGCTTTTCTTGCAACGCTGTGCATTATGCCATTCCTCAAGCTAAGAATAGATAGTCTTCATCTTGATGGCTGTTGAAACAGTATGGACCAGAACAGCAGATCTTAGTAATATGCAGGCCGAATCCTGCTCTCAGCTGCACAGACTTCTGTGCAACAATTTAGAAGTTAATGATGCACTAGGGACACTGTGGTGTAGATAAAGTACCATAACAAAGAAGTGCTGGCTGAAAAATCACTCTCAGAGCTCTCTCTGGTTCCTTTATCTCAGTGTAGGAGGTAATTTCAAAAAAGGTCTCACAGGGAGGTGTTATGAGGCTGGCTCTACTGGATATTTTTATTAGTGTCCAGTGGGACTGACTGAGGAACATACTTATAACATTCTGCAATGACCTTCTCACCAGAAAGGACTGAAAGCATCTGGAGTGAGCATCTGAGTCAAAAATGATCTGGACCAACAGGGGAAAAGACCCAGAATGAAATTCAGTAATGATGAAGGTGAAATGATATATTTAGGAATGTACAACTATACAAGTGGCAGAAGTACTGCAAAATAAGACCCAGGGGTCACAGCAGGTCATGAGATAAATACAAGTCACAGGTATTCTACTGTGGCAATTGTTCTCCCTGTCTACTTGGTATAAGATGAGGACAAATCAAGTTCATCTGTGTGAAGGAGAACTTATGGTAGAGATGAAGAAAAATGTTACTGTGAAACTTGTGAAGCACAGCTAGTAGCCAAGGGAGGCCACAGGACCCCTGCCATCATGGCTTTAAGAACAGATTTGATGAAGACCTATCAGGGATGGCTGCTGTGTGCTTCATGCTGCCCCAGCACTGGCGGTGGGTGAGGTGACTTCCCCGGCCCCTGCAGCTCTGTGGATTCTCAAGCCTACCCAACATCAGCCATATCTGCCTTGCAGCTTCTCCAGCAAAGTCCTTCCCTGTGCTTAGGCCAGCCAATGACCCAGAGCGGCGAAGGGGACACACTAGGGAGGTGACACAGCTCACGCTGCTGCTGTGGGGCCCAGGGAGGCCAGTGACGCCAGCCACAGCTGCTGGGAGGAGACTTTGCCACCAGTGGTGGCCACCTTCAACACCTGGGCTTCCACAGCACAGGAATGGGCAAGTCTGCACCATGTTGCCGATCCCTTCTTGCTGTTTCACTGCTAGGCTTGGAGCTGGTCCTGCTTTCACTTTCAGCAAAGTGGAGCTTATCCTTAAAACTCTATTTGGAGAAATACACTTTCACCACACAAATAGTCCCCAAATGTTAGTGGGCAGCAAGAATAAGGTCTGGAGGGACAGGATTTTTATTCTGTGCAAATTGTGGGACAATTGCACAAACTCGCTGAATTTCTCCACGTGTAAGAAGAGGTCCCAAGAGGGAATTTCAGCCACCATGTGTCTGTAAGGTCCTACATGGGCTTTGCAAAAAGAAAAGGGAAAGTGGCAGTCTTGTTGCCATATGTTAAGAAGAGGCAAAAGAGCACTGACCAGGCTTTGAGAAAAATAATTTCAGAGGATAGGGTTTTGAAGCACCCATGTACTCTTTGAGCAGCTCCCTCTCTGCTAAAAGCCAAGATTATTTCAGAAAGTTGCCAAGCAACACAGAAGCCATATATTGTAAAGACTATATAATCCAGATACTTGCTTCTTAAGAAACAAAAAGAGGATCTGAAGGACAGATCAGGAAGTCTTGCTCTTCTGAGCCTCTGTTGGGTTTCTTGTCCCTCTGCTCCTGCCACACACAGGACCCTCTCCCCTGCTTCCCATGTTCTTTCCTTGCTTCATTTTCTGTATTGGGATGAAGGAAAAGACAAAGTCATCAAAGAGACAATAAAAAAAACTATAACAAGAGGCAAAACTAAGTGTGACAGCATTGCAGTAAATAAGGAAACACCAGTGAAGTCAGACATCAGCAATGCAGTTTGTATTTGAGCATAGATCCAAATAGATCTTGATAAATGTAGTTCAGCTCTGCACCACTTACCCTTTGCCAAAAGGAACAAAGGTAGTTTCAACTCACTGGAGAGGAAAAAGGGGGAAAAAGAGATGGATTTAATGGTATACTACTTGTCTTTTTTTTACTATTTTTGGTTCTACTGTCTGAGAGAGCTGGTGAACAAAAGGCTTTAAAGCAGCTGCCTGGCACTACTTTATAAATGCTGGGGAAATGCATACCTTGTGTGTGCAGAGGGGTGGCAGGGACCTGTGCATAGTCCCCACCACACAGCTCCTTCATTTCTTCTCTGCAGACTAAGCCCTAGGAGCCCCTTCCTAGGGGGCGCTTCTGCACCACACTGTTTCCCTATGTCACTGCAAATGCCAAGTAATAATTGGGATACTCTCTTCTCTTTTGAAAATCTAGATGGTTTAAACTTTGTTTTTCATAAACAGGGTGATGGAAAAGTTGGTAGCCTCTGAAATGCACTTAATCTTTGGACAAATAGACTTTAAATGGTGCGCTGTTGTCTAGCAACTATACTATAAACAGCCCTCCATTTGTGTCCTGTGGGTAATCACTGATTTCTCGGGGATTAAAGCTTAAGTAACACTCCAATCTAGGTGCGTACATCAGACCACAGCGTATTACAGCAGATTACTCCTCCTAGTATACAGCTTGCTTAACCATTTAGAATCACAACAGAAAACTAATGGCTGCAGTGATAAGAAAATGAGCACTAGCTTGTCAAATAATTAGTATTTTGAGTTATGATGTAGAACATTTTACTGGCAGGCTCAAAAGGATTTCTGTCATACAGAAGGGTGGGGTGGCAGATAAACATCAAATTAGAAGATCTCAGCTAGGCTGAGCCTGAGTTATTTCAAATATATCTTGATAGTTGCTGCCTGACAGCCTCTGCATGTTCTCTTGCATTTGTTGCCTCATGCTGCAGGTACGGAGTTTTACCTCCCAGTGGTGTGCAGAACCATGCCACAATGAGATACTATGACTCTCTGGTGGGCACAGAGGCTCAGGACTGATTGAACTGACTCTCTACGTGTTGTGAATACAATTTACTAGATGCATCTGCTTCCACAGATCACCGTCTGCTTAAGAGGCTGAAAACATGTGCTATTGCTAAATCAGTGCATTTAACACCTTCCCCAGTGAAGCTCCCCTGCGGCACGTACTGTCTTTGGTTGCTGATACTCTTAGTGTAATGCTGGGTAATGGATGAATGGGGTGGCCTGGGGCTGGCCATAAGGAAAGAGCAATGGTTAGGTTGAATTTAAGTGAAATATTTAAAAAAAAAAAAAAATCACAGGTTCTAGATTTAGAATAAATCTCAGCATTTGTGGGATTACAGTTTCAAATCTTGACCTCCCACGCTGAAAGAAATACAGGTCTGTGGGTGGGTAATGCTACATATCTTATGGAAAATGGGTGTTTAACTGAAGGAATTATGTACAAGACATTTATCTTGAGATTTACCTTAAGAATTCACATTTTAAAGAGAACACATTTTATATGACCCGAAAAGCCCAACTCACGCTGGGGTTCTCCAATTCCCCACCTCCCCTTGTGGCCCTACTTTAATGGCTTGTTCGTGACCTATAGCAGTGACTAAAATCTCCCCTTGCCCCTGCAACACTCAGGCTCTCCAGGCTTTACATACGCAGTCAGGAGGCAGTAGAGGCAACAGTCTCACTTAGCCTCTCCAAAACTTAGTGTGTAGGAATGGGTAAATTGTTCTGACTGCCCTCCACTTTTCCCAGCCCAACTGAGCTGGGGCAGCCCTTGCAGCTTCTGCAGCAGCAGCCTCCTGGGTCTGCAGGCTCACGTGGAGAAAGTACAGGGAAAGCGGGAAGCAGCCTCCCTGAAGGGAAAGCCAGTGTGAGGGTTGCAGTGTGCCAGCTTGTGTTTCCAGCTACACCAAAAGGCATTTGGTGCTTACGGACAGTGTTTGTGTGCTCGGCAGGTTGGTGGAGCAGTGCCAGGGGCACCCCAAATGCCAGGTTGAAGCCTACTTAGATACCAGTGCTTTCCATGCACTGTGTGGGTGACCTGGGAAAGAATCCATGGATACAAGTGATAGCCCAGGGAATGTAGGCTTAATTCAAATGCCCACAGGGTGCTCCCCTCTGAAATACCACCATTTCAGAAACGTTTATTTGTAAGCGGTTGTGGGCAATGGGAAAGGGGTGATCCTACTTTCCTAACTGCAGGATGTAGGCTTTAAGGTTTTATGCTGTAGTAACAGGGAGATTTTGTACACTACATCTTTTCTTAAGTGTTTAAAAGAAGCATCTGTCAGATGCACCGAGGACATGGGCAGAGCTCCATCTGCCTTGGAGTGGGAAGAATTGTCACAACTTTCTTTGGGAGGCACTACACAAACACTGTGATCCCACGGGACTTGTTTGAGTTGTCAGTTCTCGCCTCCAGAGGATCTTCTCACAGTTGTGTCCTCCAACCTCAAATCCCCAAAGCAGCTTCATATCATTGTCTTCTTTCTTCCTACTGATCTCTCCTGAAGGGTATGTACCTGATAAAGTTAGTATTTCTTCCACAATACATCACATAAAGTTTCAGTGATATAATTAGGTTATATACTGTATGGAGCAACAATTAGATTCCGTGTATGCTCTGTATTTGCATTAAAAGAAACTACAGCATTATCATCCTCTTTTTTTTTTTTTTAATTCCCTTCCAAATCAGCTCAAATTCCTCCATTGATTTCAGTTGACTAAAATAAACTCAAACAAAGTATGGACAAAGTCTTGGTCCTGTTGAATTTAATGGCAAAATTCCTGTTGTACTCAATTTTTGACAGTACAAAATTCACTTTTGGATGAAAGAGAACAAATAATTCACAGCCCACTGGTTAATTGCTGTCAGTTAGATTTGCACCAAACAGTGTAGGAAAAAAATAACACATACTTGGGTAAGACAGAGGCAAAACCCCTGCAAATATGGTGTGAAAGCAGTTATGTCTCTAGTACTAGAGGAATTTTCATCATACAATGAAAATCAATGCTTAAAAAATTATTACCCCTGTATAGGTGACAGCATGGACTGTGTCAGCTTTTGACATGTGGTCATTTTAAAAGCCAACAACTTTGATAATGTCCTTTGGAGATTATTGTTTGTTAATAGAGTACATTAGGAATCAAGCAATCACAGAGAGTGCAATTAAGTGCATAATCACAGATATTTTTGACATCTGTCTACTTTTAGGCTCCACAGCATTTTTTTGCATCTCCCCTCCTGCAGCCCAGTGTCTTCAATTAATTTATCATGACCATCTGTGTTGTAATTTTTGCTGCTCGGCTTGCCTTGCCACATCTGTTTTTTGGCTGAATATTCCATGACTTTTCATCATTTTCACTCATAGTACTGAAAATACAGAACTAATATTTGTTCAGTTAAGTTGCTCTGTTAAGATAATCAGCAATTAAACAGACCACTACACTTCTGCTAAGTGGCTCTTTATGATGGTGAGCAGAAAGGCAAGAAGGAAGGAACAATACTTTTAAAACTGTGTATCAGGTTTTCCGGTGCCGCTCACCTATGGTGCACAGAGGTAAAACCATCAGTGGTTCTGCCAGCTACCACGGTGCACGCTCTGAATGCCCAGCTTACAGAATGTTTCAGAGAGAAGGGGATATATCATGGCTGGAACATTATTTGGTTATTGTGCTCTGAATAGTCTCCATGAGTATTAGTGTTTTTGAGGGCCATAGCTAACTCCATTCACTGCAGCAGGGTTCAGGACGTTCTGAAGGACACAAGGGTCAATGTACATCCAGCCTCTCTTCACTGACCTCAGTCTATCAGACGGAATAAGCAGTTAAAGCTGACTGCACTGAGTGGGCAATGCATGCAGCAAAGGAGGAACATTTGTAGGTTTTTACTTCCTAGTGCCATCGAGGCTAGGAGTATAGTGCTCCTAGTAGGTAACTCATTCCACCTCCCTACAGTGAAGAAAATGTTTTCTATAGTTTTCCTAGAGTCCTTTGAAATGTTTAGCTTGGGAGCTCATCCACAGTAACTATTTGGCCATGATACAAATCTTTTGTCTGAAGTCACTGCTTCTGCCTAATTTTCTTTCCTTAAATTTCTCCCTTTCCTTTGGTTAATACTAATTTTAAACAATCTTTCTCCACTCCTGGCATTGGAGCACCCCGTGATTCTGTTTTCTACAGCTCCAGGATCTCTATCTAGGTTTTAGTAAACCATAGCAACTGTCATCTTCTCCTAAAAGAGGGAAGGAGAGCAAAAAACCAACATCAGAGCCTACTCAGATACAGTAACAGGCCTGTCATTCAGGAGCTTCTATGAGGTGACAAGAGAAAGGCTGTTCACTTTAGCAAGAGGTATCCTTGCAATAACATTATGTTATGTTTATTTGAGACAAAAGTCCTTGATGAAGTACAGCCCTCTCTGTGATAGCCCTATCTCACAGCTTTTCCTAAGAAATACTGTGTTCTTCATCCAGCTGTGCCCTGGAACACAATATCCAAGTATCTACCTCTTTTACAGACCCAGGATACTATTTTCTGAGCTGATTTTTTTAACCTTCTGGATCAGCGGTCCCTGATGGCACACCTCTTAGGTGTGGTCACACCCTTCAGTAGCTGAGGTATCAGAGCCAAGCATTTAAGCCTTGCTGGGCACAGCCCCATGCCCACGGCCCAGCAAAAGCATGTGGAAGGAGAAAGGGGCAGCCCCACAGTGAACTGGGGGAGAGAAAAAGATACTCCCTAGAAAAGACACGATAACATTGCCAGTTTTTCTCAAATGAGCCTCAGCTACAAAAAGGCTGGGGACTGCTGCTGAAGAGTGAATGAACTTCCTCTTTTTTGCTCATAGTGCGCTTCTGTGTGGGTGGGCTGACTGGATTTGAAGTAAACAGCAGGGAAAAGATCTTCCCAGTGAATGAAAAACTGCTTTGCTGAGGGAAAACAAGCACTACCAAAATATGACAAATAGCTCTGAAAGTGGCACTTTTCTAAGCAAGGTTTTAAGCCTACAAAAAAGGCAATGTTCCTCCTGTGAGCCCCATTACATTCATTGACGCGCTTCACCAACTTAGCCAGAAAACAGCAGGCCCAATATAACCCTACCACATTATATTTGATTTTTGTCAGTGATTAAGTAAGATTATTTGCTTGTGGTTGGACCCATGCAGAAGACAGCAGCAGCATGATTGCTCCTGATTGAAGAAGTCCATCTTTAGTGCCAGTGTCAGAGGTCTGTGACTTTGACACTGAAATATGAAGGCTCTGCAGCTAACATCACAGGGGATGCAGCGGCGGCGTTAGTAATGTGCTCAGGTGAGTCAGGGCTGCATCTGATAAATCACAAAAAATACCAGTCCCAATCAGACAGCACTATAAATTACAGTATGGTGAAACCTGATTGTCATGGTCTGTCCTGGAAAATGTACTGCTGAATAAAGCTTTACTCCATCTATGTTACCAGAGTGCTGCTACTAAGCAACTGATGATTTGAGTGCTGACTGATCAGGTAAGTCCTATCAGTATCACAGAATCACACAGAATCACAGAATGTTAGGGATTGGAAGGGACCTCAAAAGATCATCTAGTCCAATCCCCCTGCAGGAGCAGGAACCTAAATGAGATCACACAGAAAGTCGTCCAGGCGGGTTTTGAATGTCTCCAGAGAAGGAGACTCCACAACAGTATAAGAACCCTTGGTTTCAACTGCTAAATAAGAAATGGGAGAGATGAATGATTTGTTCATTGTGAAGCTTATATATCTGCAAAGACATGCTCCTGAAGATATTCCTGAGTCATTAGTGTCTCTGATTCATGTCAGGAATTTCCCAGGAATTCACTGCATTGAAAATGTAACAATTCATTTACCTGGTACCTAAGTATTTTCAAGATGGAGTTTGTTCTGCATTAATGGGAGTTGATGACTTTTAGAATAAGTTTTAATGGATGAAAATATAAAGGTCTTTAGCCATGTAAGATGACTTTTAATTAAAACTCAACGATCCCATGTTGACCAGAGCATACCCAGAATGTTATAAACCTCTGCAAACTGGCTAGTATGCTGGGTTGGAGTTGAAGCTCAGGACAGACACATAATCCTCTGCAAATAATTAGAGCAGAAAATGCTTCTAATCTCTTTGTTAGTCTGGTTGTGTTATTTGATCTAATAATAAACTAGACATTAAAAAACCTGTCCTCATACATTTTAATTTAGGTTGCACTGGGCATCTTTTAACCTGTAATTTTTAGCTGGTCTGTTTTGATTTATGCATGTACTGTAGACACACATGGTCTGAAATGCCACTGTCCTCTGGCTGTGTAAGTACAACATAAACACTATGGTGTCAGAATTTGGGCCATAATTTATGAAAGCTTTTCAACAGGGACTTGATTGACTTTACGCAGATACTTAGGTTTCACGCGTCCTTGAGTGGTGTCACCAGCCCGTGTGCTTTCCTTAACCAAGGCCATAGATCTGCGAGCCTCTGTCGCAGCTCAACCCCCCTTGAATTTGGTGGGGGTTTGGTTAATGTCACTGAGGATGTTTCTGTGCATTTTCGCACTGTGGGAAGAGGCAGGGTGAGGAGCGGTGGGCGCGCAGAGGTCACTCCTGCCACGGGGGGCTGGGACCACCAGCACGGCCCCGTCCCCTGACACTAGGTGCTCCGTGAGGTGCAGGGTCCTGTGCCCTCACTACCCATGGCCCCGTGCCATCGCCCGTCTCTCGGGCGGTCTCCAGGCTGGTACTCACTCCTTTTCATCTCACTGAGCCCTTACCAAACACAGCTCTCCTCACTGACCTCTTACTAAATACAGTTGCTTCTCAGGGCTTCCCAGATCCACACACATCCCTTGCAGCTCCCAGTGCCCAGATCTCATCTTGGAATATGGTTATTTCCCAGATTAAGCGCTACCCTCTGACACTGCCCTTCCAGCTCAGCTCTACCTCCTCCTCATCCTCTTTGCCTCCGCCATGCTTTTCCAGGTGCCATGCCGACCCCTGGATGAAGAGTCCTCTCCAAACCCAGTGACACCTGTGTGACTCCTGAAGGCCCTGGCCATAAATACATTAAATAGATCCCTTTGCTGTGCCGTTATTTATCAGCGAGCTGTAACTGTTACTGAAGGCCCTGGCCATAAATACATTAAATAGATCCCTTTGCTGTGCCGTTATTTATCAGCGGAAATTCAATCTACAGAGGTAAATCCCTGCGGGGGGTCGACACCGTCCCGGGGCCGGGGCCGGGCGGGCGCACC
>NW_010335446.1:0-374 GCF_000700745.2 Antrostomus carolinensis
GAGGGTGAGTGCAGGGACACTCCTGTGCCATCCACGGCAAGGTCTGGGCTGCCACGGAAGGGCCAAAGAGGGGCACAGGGCTGGATTCAGCCACCTACAAACAGCTCCTCTGCTCTGGATTTGCAGGCTGGACTCGGAGGATGGCGATGGTGCCTGGTGTCCCGAGGTGCCAGTGGAACCTGATGACCTGAAGGAGTTCCTGCAGATTGACCTGCGGGCACTGCACTTCATCACGCTGGTGGGCACCCAGGGGCGCCACGCCGGGGGCCATGGCAATGAGTTTGCCCCCATGTATAAGATCAACTACAGCCGGGATGGCACCCGCTGGATCTCCTGGCGGAACCGGCACGGGAAGCAGGTCAGGAGGAGGCGGG
>NW_010335447.1:0-1585 GCF_000700745.2 Antrostomus carolinensis
AGGCCCCCACACAGCCGGGGCCACAGTGACCACGCCGGCACGCATCCCCAGCCCCCCAGCACGCTGCCGATAGCGGGAGGATTAAACTCCCCCAGACACCCGAACGCAGAAGCCCTCCCAAAATCAGGCACAGTGCAAGCGCGAGCCTGCCAACCCCTGCAACGGGCAAATGACTTGGGGCACTTCCAGGGACGAGTGGTGTAAGGACAGAGACTTGGTTCTCCTCTCTGCTGGGGATGATTTACCCCAGGAGAGCAAAGCCGGGGCAGCTCCTGGCTTCCAGCAGCTCCCGTCCTGCCTCCCCACCACCGCTGCACCCAGGGCCCCAGCACCGGCACGGCTCCGGCCGGATGCTCCTCGGCTTCATCCTTCCCTGCAAAGTCACAGCAACCTCTGCAACACCCTCAGGGAAAGGACAACCTTTCCTTCCCCTACTCTACTTCAACTGACTCCAAGAACCTTCAAATCTTTTTGAAATTAGTACAAAAACCAAGGGGAAGTACTGAAGTGCCCTCAGGCGTAACCATATTTTGTTCTCTTATGAAACTAAATAGCTGGCAGCCTGTCCCGTGCGTACGCTCAGGCTTGGACACTTGAGGCAACGCAGACAAGGAATACTTAACAGGAGCACGACTGGATTTATTCAGTTGGTCTTTTATTAGAAAAGTATTTCTCAGAGGAAGCGCGAGTCCATGAAGTGAGTGTGAGCAGCTCCTCACAAGCCAGGTCTGACACCTGCTCTGCCCTGGGACTTGTTTTGTCACATAAGGAAATTATTGACGAGCTTTTGGCACAAAGGTGGGAGCCCATTTTTTTTCCTTGCAAGTGTGGAGAGAGGCTGAGGGGGTCGAGCTGAGCTGTGCCCCCTGCCCGGCTCACGGCGAGGACAGACCCCGCTGGCACAGGCGTGCGGAGAGCAGCGAGGGGCTGCAGCACCTGCGGCACCAGCACCTCCCTTAACCGGGCTGCAGTTAAAATGTAAACAGAAAAAAGCACATTCATTGATAAGAATTCAAGTGTGCAGATGGAGAAGAACGCCAACTTCTGCCAGTAACATCACGATACGCGCTCTGACGTCCTGCGGCTGTATGAGGGTCTTGAAAAGAGGCAGCTCCTCTGCACCAAGGAGAGGTTCCAAAACACAAACCGCAAAACCCAACACACAAAGAGCTGGTGTTTTAAGTCAGCCACGATCAAACAACCTCTGAAAAAAACAGCCTCTGACCTCGGCAGCACGCTCTGACAGATCACTGCTGGTTCCCAACCTGGTCAACAGTGCACACAGGACAAGCCCATCCGTTTCCACGGAACACAAAGGTCTCCAGAAGAGACGAGGGACTGGAGACACGTGCCCATGGTGCCCAAAGCAGAACACAGAGTCCAGCCTCCTCCTGCTCAGCACAAGGGCCTGATCCAAAGCCTCCTGACGTCAACCCAGTTTTTCCATGAACTCACTGGCTCACCGGATCCGACAGCAAACCTGTGCTGTCCCAGCCACCGGGTTAACCGCCAGCAATCCCGGTCAGAGGAGGGGTCCAGAGGAGCCCCAAGACAACCAGAGCAGCCCGACACCCAGCACCAGCCT
>NW_010335448.1:0-333 GCF_000700745.2 Antrostomus carolinensis
CCTTCTCCGGACACGCTCCAGCACCTCCATGACCTCAATGTCAGCATGCCCTGGCTGAGGACAAGCTGCAGCAGCCAGCTCTGCACAGAATCTCAGGTCTCCACAAGCCCCATGTTCTCCTCCCCACATCTACCTTGAGGCTGGAAAGCTGGGCCGGAAAGTGTGGTTCCTACCAGGCTCCCTTCTGCACCCAGCACCGTCGTCACCTACCAACAGAGACAGACGGGGTGATCCAGCAGCGTCCCAGCTGCCCCTCGCCCACCAGAGGCTCCCAGGAGCCACCGAGGAGAAGGGTGCTCTCCACCTCCCGGGGCTCCCAGGCAGGGGGGCCCA
>NW_010335448.1:365-2745 GCF_000700745.2 Antrostomus carolinensis
GGGGGCCGGGCCCCCCCAACCCCAGCCACACCGAGACAGCCACGGCGCGTACCTGAAGCAAACAGGATGGTCAAGCCCCGGGCAGCTGCCTTCATGAACTCCACGTTCACACGCTCCATGTAGGCCAGGGACAGGCTGTCCTCGTCGTCCCCGTAGCTCACCGAGTGCACCCAAGGCAGCGAGGACATGTTGCTGAGCAGCAGCAGCCACGCCAGGAAGGGCTCCTGGCTCTCATGTCTCCCTGCAAAGACAGAGGTGGGGAAGGTTCAGCTCCTCCTGGGACACCAGGCTTGGGGGGAAGTGGGGGACAACACAGAAGGGGACCACGTCTCAACAGCACCAGGAGCACCAGAGCTGATGGTCCTTCAGCTCCTGCCCTGCCTACAGGGAGCAGATCTGCACAGCTGGTTTGGAACTCTCCTGTGACCTCTTGCTGGCAGCACAACCGACCCCAGGGACAGTCACCAGCTGGTGGATGGCACCAGGCTCCAGCTCTGCCAGCGGGTCTGGTGAAAGGGTCACCCTAAACCCCAGGACAGGGGCTCCACACTCATCCACTCCTCTGAGCATCTCCTGCAGGGCTGCAGCCAGCCTGGGCATCCAGGCAGCCCTTCCAAGACACAGCCAAGTGTTGGCCCCTCCACCCGCAACAGTTTGATGGACATTCCACACCCCATTCCTGCCCCTCATCCCTCTCCATGAGGTGGGGAGACCAGAGCCCCACCACCTCCTCTCACATAACCACCACCTCTGCATCCTTTCCACATCACCAGCTGTGGAGGCGGTGGAATTTACCGCAGAGCCAGGCCTGCCTTCAGCTGCAAGAACACAAAGCCCAAGGGCACCCCGTCTCCTGTTCAGCCAGTTTCCAAACTGGGACAGAGGACACTTCATCCTACAGCACCGCAGCCATGTTGTGCAGGCTGTCTCACAACCTTGTTTTCTCAAGTTGTCTCACTCCCCTTTATCCACTCTACTGGTAGCTTCACGGGTGAGAGATCAGCTTCAACCCCAAAAAGCAGGAAAAAGAATAACAAGACCCAGCTGCTGTGCTCTCACTCCATGGAGATGCAGCACACAGGGGTGACAGCTTTACGCTGTGCAGCTGAGGCAGGGAAGCCTGTTACAGGACACTCTGGACACTGAGAGCTCACACAGGTTCAAGAGCAACTACACAAACCAATGGATGATCATTTCCCTATGAGCCACCAGCTCCAACTCTGGAAGCCCTCAAGGTTCGTGCCCTTGTGTCTGGGAAGCACCTTGGGGCTGCCCCACAGGCAGCGTGTGGGGTGTTCCCCCCACAGACACCAGCCAGGCTCAGCACAGCCATTTCCATCCAGAGAGCAAGTGCTTCCCAGACAGCAGGCAGGAGCCTTGGGGGGATGCAAGTGGGATGCATGGGAGCAGCCAGAGGGCAGCTCTGGAGGGGGATCAGTACCTGCATTGCTGAAGACCCAGGTGGAGATGTTGGCACCTGTGCTCATGATGTATTCCACGTCCAGACTGGCTTCCAGCCCAGCCTTGCCCTTGCCCTGGTGCCCAATCACTCGGTCAACCTGAGAGCGGTGGCCAAAGCTGCTGCCAAAGAGCTTCATGAACTCAGCCAGGTCAGCCTGGTGGAAATACTGTTCCAAGAACTGGGGGGACAAGGAGTGGACAAGTTTTTTTTTCTCGTTTTTCTCTTGAAAAAGCAAGGTAAGTTTTTTTATCCTGACTTAGAAAGCTGGCCCAGCATGGGTCTGGGAAATGCCAGCCCAGCAGGCACTCTCAGAAGGAATCCCCACAGCTGTCCTGGGACAACCAGAGCAGCAAAGTGCTGGAGAAGCACCAATGTGTGGAATCCCAATGTCCTGTGAGCCTCTGACCTGTCCTGGCTCTATCAGTTACCTGGGCACAGGCCTGGCTGTTGTTGGGCAGCAGCCCAATGTCTTCTGCTGTCATGTTGTATCTCTTACGGATGATGGAAGGTGTCACACCCAGGTGGAAAGCTGCTCTCCCTCCATAGTGCTGCCTTGACTCCGCTTCCTTCCTGGCCCAGGCTCTGCTGACCACCTTCCTCTCCGCAGGGAACCGGTGCAGGCCACCCACTGGTGCAGAAGCAGGAAAAGCCGGAGCTGTCAGGGTCCAGGAGGACAGGAGCCCCTTGGCTCCCCCCTCACCACCCTCCCTCAGGCTCCATGTTCGAGGGGGCTGGTCTGCAGCAGGGCTCAGGGGAGCCCAACCCTGGCAGCACCCGCCCCGAGGTGGGGAAATGCTCCCTCAGCTTCCTCACCAGCCCTCACAGGTATTCACACACAGAATCCCAGACTGGTGGGGTCAGAAGGGACCTCAGGAGATCATCCAGTCCAACCCCCCTGAAAAAGAAGGATCCCTAAAC
>NW_010335448.1:3100-3400 GCF_000700745.2 Antrostomus carolinensis
CCGAGTCTCCCCACTGCCAGGTGCCCATCTCCACAGCCTGGCACCCCTCTGCTCTCCTTGTGGAACAGCCATGGGAGCCCACAAGAAATGGACTCATAGGAGGGAGTTTTTCCACCCCAGAAACAGCTGCACCCAAACTCTCTGCACTGAGCATCCAGGCCCGAGAGCACCAGAAAGAAACACTTTGGGTGCTGCCTGTGCACATCAGAGAAGGGTTTGGGCTGGAAGGGACCTTTCAAGGTCATCTAGTCCAACCCCCTGCAGTGAGCAGGGACATCTTCAACCAGATCAGGTTGCTCA
>NW_010335449.1:0-1699 GCF_000700745.2 Antrostomus carolinensis
CGCTCGGCCGGGGAAGGTGTGACGCTGAGGGGCCGAGCCCGCTGATCGAGCCCGCCGACTCCGACTCACGGGGCGACGCGGACGGCCAGCAGCCGCCGCAGGGCCCCGACGAGGAAGACGAAGACGAGTACGAGGAGGAGCAGGACGCGGACTGTGAGGCGCCGCTCCCCGCCGCCATGCTGAGCATCTTCCGCTCCATCCCCACGGAGATGGTAGGGCAGCCGTCACGGGAGGCCTGGCCGGGCCCTCGGCCCCTTGTCGCTGCTGGCGACATGGCTGCGTGCGGGCTGTAGCGTTCCCCTTCCTCCGTGCGGTGTTGGCACCCGCGTATGAGGGAGGAGCTGCCGCTGGGGCAGCTTGTGTAATAACTCTTGTGTAATTTCGATTTTTTGGGGCTGAAAAGTCGAGCTTTAATATGCTGTAAAATGAAAGTCATGTACAGCTCTGCAAGGGAAACCCCTCTCTACTCTTCTGCCTGTGTTATGTACAAGGTAAAATGTTTTCATCATTTTCTAAAGTCACACAAACACAGCTGACATACATAGCATTTCCTTGTAAACACAGACTCTTTTGTGGTGTTAGGGCTTTTACTCAAGGATATTAAGCTAACTACAATGATATTTTGAACTTGCATTACTTCCCCTGAACAGACAGTGCTTGCATTTATTTTCAGATGATGTGATCAAGACTGTAGGGGACACATTAAGGGAATTAAGAGCTTAATTCTTCTTGTACACTTGAAATCCAGACACTGTAAGAAAAATAATTCCAGTCTGGTTTGAAAGTTGAGCTGAGAACCTGTGGTCAGGCTGGCTCCAGGCTCTAACCTGGAAGAGCTTAACTGTGTCTTGGGTAACTGACCAAAAAAAATACCTCTCATTGCAGGACTACAAGGGCCAAAAGTTAGCAGAACAGATTTTTCAAGGGATCATTCTTGTCTCTGCAGTAAGTATACAAAAATTCTGGGTGATAACATGAAGTCTTTTCTTTTGTTTTCTGATCTTACACATGAGGAGGGTTTTTTCTGGTTGTTTGGCTTAACTGGGTCACTAAAAACTTCAGACAAAATCAGAGGGACTGTCATGGATGAAGACTTTTCTTCTTTCAATCTTTTACTTTCTTTAGTGGCCTACAATTCTGAAAACAAGGTTAGAGAGATGTATGAACTGTGCTTTGGAAAAACCTGTATTTTTCTGCTTTTCCTCCTTTGCCCCCCAACTTAATCATGGCATGGGAAATGTTTTTGTTTATTTAAAGCTTGATGTTTTAAATGTTTTGGATTTTTGCAGATAATTGGTTTCATCTGTGGATACATCACTGAACAGTTTGGATGGACTGTCTACATAGTCATGACTGGAGTTGCTTTATCGTGTTTGGTAAGAATTTTTTTTTCCCCAAAACCAGAAACTACATACACTGTTTAATCTGAAATAATCATTAAATTAAGGGGCTGTCAGCACAGACAGATGTTTGCTGTAGGGACACCCGTGTCCTGGGGGCATCCATCACTGCACTACGAGCCGGGAGAGCGAGGGGATCGTCCCCTCTGCTCTGCACTGGGGCGGCCTCACCCCCAGCACTGGGGGCAGTTTGGGCACCACGGGATAAGAAGGACCTAAAGCTCCTGGAGAGTGTCCAGAGGAGGCAACTAAATTGGTGAAGGGTTTAGAGGAGAGGCTGAAGTCACTTGGTTTGTTCA
>NW_010335449.1:1972-20608 GCF_000700745.2 Antrostomus carolinensis
GGTGTGAATGTTGGGATTGTCCTGTGCAGGGACAGGAGTTGGGCTCCATCATCCTTGTGGGTCCCTTCATACCATTCTATGATTCTTTGACTCTGATTTGTGCTTTCTTTGATCTGTACAAAGTGCTTTAGAAGCCAGTAAGTGCATTTTCTCAAATGCTAGTAAGGTTTTGGAGCACACTGGGATTTAGTACTGCTTTGGAATTAGACTATATATATTGTTATAGGATGAAACTGTATGAACTTTCTTGAGACTACTTGTTACAATAGTTAGGGAATGAGATTTTCCTAACAAGCTGGACAAAAACCACTTACCTGCCATCTTGATCTACATGTTCTGACTTCCTTCCTTTTCTTTGAAGCTCACGCTTCCACCATGGCCTATGTATCGCCGCAATCCTCTGAAGTGGCTACCTGTCCAAGAGTCCGGAACAGAAGACAAGAAGCCAGCAGACAGAAAGCCAAAGAGACATGCTAAAAGCTAAAAAAAAAAAAGTGTTTCTTCATGCTGTTGCTTTGATAAAGTTTTTTTTAAATGCACTTCCACTGGGAGATGCTTCTTGGCTTAGTGTTTGGGTTTTTTCTTACTACTTTGTCTACTACCCTGAGTACACCAAGATCTGCAAAGGGCACGAAGGCTCTCAATTTTGGCTGGAGTTCCAGTGAAGTCACTGGGAAGGCAGGTGGGGGGGGATTAACTTTAGAAGGCTACTGGAGGGCACACATCACTCACAGCAAACCACAGAAAATCAAGTCTAGTTAAGCAGTTGCCGTAGCCTAAAAGAGAATATACAGCTGGACTTCACTACAATATTTGTAACTGTGTGTAAAACAAGCGGTAGCAGTAGTGCCAGGTTGTGAGAAGCACTGTGAAACAGTACATACTCCAGAGTTCTGAAAAATGCTAAGAACTGGAAAGTGTTCTAGGATAGGAGATTGCAGAGTGGCTTTTTTTTGTTCAAAATGTATTTGCCTGGGTAGAGAAAGTACAATCTTGACTCTAAATAATACAACAGCTCTTAAAACCTCTTAACTTGAGCATCTAATATGCGAGAGGCAGCAGAATCCACAGGTGTCGCCCCTTTTTACTACTGACTGTCATGTTGATCTCCCTCATAAGTGCAGGAGGCTACAATATTTAAGCTAGAGGCAAGGAAAGAGACAGGTTGTGCATTTAAAATTTTATTTTACAAATTCAATTCCCTTTTGATTTCTTTATCCTTTAAAAAGAACAGATGCTTTTGCTGTAGTGATGGTACATGACAACGCCTGCGCATGTGAGCAACAAAATCTAGATGCAAAGAAAGGGAAAAGCTAAGAAACCTGTTTCTCTACATGACCCTGGCCTTGGGCACTTTCATTCCTAAAAGGAATTAGTATGTGTAAGGCAAAGGGATTTCTCCAGCTGGAACCATGGTAACCATGGCTGTGGTCCTTTCAAACACTTTCAGACTTACTTTATCCAGTTACCAAATCCTTTCCACCACCTCAGTGACTGCCTCAGCAATAAGACACAAAAGCAAAGGCTCTGCTCAGAAGCAGTACAACCACGCCCTTTAGTACTTTAACTTGTCCATTTACAGAACCTGGAGGGCTTGTGGTGCTACACAAATTAGTAATTTTTTCTGCCTGCTAAATTATCACAAGTGTTTGATGCAATAGCTTCTAACCTATCCAACCATAGCCTTGGCATACATTTTGTTACCTTATTTAGCACATGACAATACCAAAAACCTTTTGCTATGACAAATTCAAATCAAAACATAATTATTTTTTTTTTACACTTCTTTGTATACAACACTTGATATCCATCCCTCTCTGCATCTACAAAAAACAACTTTAAAAAGTTTCATTAAGAGAATAAAAACTAAACTAAACAGTTTCTCTTCTGAGAAAGTGAAAGCCTGGTTCACATTTTAACAGGAAAAATACTACTACAAACAATAAAGTTTTTTGCAAGTTCACCTCCTTATTCCAGCAAAGGAGGTCAACGGGTAAACGTGCTTTGTAAGCTGGTCCAATCTTACCAAATGAGCTATAAAACAGTCCTTTCCTCTAAGGAAACTGTTCTGGTCAGAACTTCATGTTTTCTTCAAGAAATTTCAGATGGCGTGCCTTCGTACTGTAACTTGCATACTTGTCTCCCATATGCTCCCGCAACTGCAGCTATTTAGAACACACAAAAACCCCATAAAATTTGACATTGAAAAAAGCAGGAACTACCAAAATATTAACAAAAAAATACCAAAGCAGTCAGCTGAAAGCTGCCTGTGAAAGCTGACAACATAGATGGGAAGAAAAAAGTTAAACAGTCTGGTATCTGAAGGCAGGAGAGTTTCAAATCGCACCCAACAATTTAAAATATAAGTACATTATCATATAAGTACATTATAATATAATTATAAAATATAAGTACAGGTTGTACTTACCCATGCAGTATTTTGGTTTGAATCCAATTAGGAATAGACATTAAACTGTTTCTGCTTTGGACATAAGGGACATTAGGCAAAGTAATGTGAAGACAAAGGGTTCAAAAGAAATTATTGGAGAAATACCACAGAGTAAAATGATTTGCATCCCATTTCCTACAAACTCAGGGACCATGGTACAATTCTAAAGCTCCTATGCTTTCTGAAGAATTTGTAGTTGGATATACTTCCCATTCAGAATTAAACTTTTAAGATTGACAGTGACAATATACTTAGGCCCTTCCCCAACAATGACTACATAAACACTCTTTGGAATAAAAATCTGCACTACTATGTCAATATCTAAAAAAGGAGAGAGGGAAGTAAAGACCCTGCTCATTTATCTAGGTTTATAAAGAAATTAAACAATTTTAATATGAAAGACATTCACCTCTCTTTTCACTTCATCATCTTCTTCCATGATGTTGTATACTTTCTCAAGAAGCTTCACTCCCAATCCTTGCACCACGTCAGATCTCAGGATTTCAACCATTCTCCTGATCTTGTCAGGAACTGCTAACACATCTATTAAAAAAAAAATAATCAATGCATTAATAATTACTTAGTCAATTTTCATACTCTCTGCAGAAGAATAATATGGACAACACTGTAAGCAGTAGCACAGGTTCCAGCTGACTATTTCCATGAAATAACTGTTTATCTGAACTGGCTAGAGCGATCCACAAACACGGTGAATCAGGAGCACTCCGATGGTGGCTTTTCAGACACTGGGCAGCACAAAGTCAATGCAGACACAGTTTGCACAATTAGGTCCCTGTAACTTCATTTCAGGTGGCTCCTGTGTATTACAAATACTATTTGAATGAAAAGCACTGTAATACTACACCACCACCCAAATATTGTAATAATACAATTACTTGTACTTACAGCAAACGTAAACAAAGTTTAATCACTGTAAAACACTAATGGCATCATTTCTGCCATCTGCCTGTTTGTCTCAAAAGCCTTTAGATCTTTTGCTCCTCAGCTGAAGCTGCCAACAAGAGGCAGTCATTATAGAAAGTGAGGCCTCCACTGAACTGAACCGAGAATACTAGCTTGCTCTTTTAATCACTGAACTCACCAACACTCCTTTCAAAGGTTGGATCACCTTCTGAAAATAAAATATCTGATCTAATTAAAATAAGTTTCAGCTTAGAAACGCAGCAGCCCTGTCATCCCAATGGCAGCAAGTAAACAGCTGGAGGATCTCACTATACAATACTTAAGAGGGAGAAAAACAAACAGAAAAATATACCACTGAAATTTATACCTTCAACATTCTTTCACACCTGTTTAGAGACAAACGCAATGTGTTTTACTTTAGCTACACAGAATCAACTTACCAGACTAAAATCCAGTGTTCTCCCATTGCTCTGCCTACCACCACACTAGCTACAAGTACAATCCTTATCATTTAAAACAGTAAGCACAAGAAGGGCTGAGACCAAAAACCCACCCTCAGCTTTTTCATTTGTTCTTGTCACATAGTAAGTGCACTCATAGCAAATACATTTTCTTCTTGCTTTCTGGAATACATATACAAACCCAAGGTCTAAAACAGACCTTAAATATGAAAAATGTTTCAATTCTTGCACATGTATCTGCAGGAAAAATAAACGTGCCCAAATTCTGCAGTGAGGATAAAATTCTATAC
This sequence comes from Antrostomus carolinensis, assembly GCF_000700745.2. Classification (NCBI taxonomy): domain Eukaryota; kingdom Metazoa; phylum Chordata; class Aves; order Caprimulgiformes; family Caprimulgidae; genus Antrostomus; species Antrostomus carolinensis. The sequence continues at coordinate 6,097 of NW_010335449.1, forward strand.
TCGTACAAACCTCCACCGTGTTTAATGCTTTGTGTACAATTTCAGCTTTATTCATAATTCATAAAGCTCTGCAGCTCTCAAATCATTTGAATGTCTTAAAAATCTTATTTCAAAACACTCAACTCCAACCGTTCATTTTGTAAGCTTCTACGTACAAGTCACACACGGGAAAAATATCACCTTGCAAACCACCTTTCTCTCTTGATTAATAATTACACAGATCGATCACACATTCCTTTCACTGGCAAGCAACCACAATTAGAGCAGCTTTGCACACAAAATTGTTTAGAAAGAAGTTTACTTCTGTAAACATTGTTGAGACTTGAGAAGAAATAAGAGTGGATTGTCTTCTGTTGCCCATAGCTGGTTTTTGGTTATTAGCAGATGGCAACCATTCATTTAAAGCAGTAACAGAGCAACAGACCTGAAGAAATCTCTTCAAATTTTAATTCCTCTGCTTCATCAGGTGATTTGCCATGCAAAATCAAAGTGTCTCGATATTTTCTACGAAGTTTAAACTCTGGGACTGGAGTTGAGGTTACACAGTATTCAGAGTTCTCCTTAGAGTCCATTTTCAGTGTCTGTGTCATTAGCTGCACCAAGTCATTCATTTCATTCATACTGCTTTTTCTAGTAGAGAGAAATAAGATGTAATTTAGTCACCATTCACAATGCAACTTCCACCTTGCATTCAGAGGACTTTCAATTATTTTACTGAGGTCCTGCCAAGTATTCCATGTTAAACTGCTTCTTGTGGTGCAGTTTTACCAATAGCAACATTAGCAGTATTCCATCTAACAAAGGGTCAGAGCCCATTCACCTAGCAGCAATTCACAGTCCTAGCAGCTACTGCTACCTGTGGAGCTGCACCTGTGGTAACGCAACAAATAATATTTTGGGGGAAGTTGCTTACACTGACAAAATCAGAAATAAATTCAGTCTCATTCACAGTGGAATATTGACACCTTTTAACTCATGTTTTTAATGTACCCTGACAGTATGTGTCCTTTGACGCTGGAAGACTAGTTTCCTGGGAAGCTACAGTTGACAAAAACCAGCAGTACAGAATCACGTCCCAGACAGTTCAGCGTGCAAAGTTTATAGTCACAGAGAGACAACAGTTAAGTGGAGTTCATTTTCTTTATGCATCACATACTTCTTCAATCACTCACTATGTAGAGATAAAGTGTGAAAGCAATTCCTGCCATTTTTTTTTCCCCACTCCAAGTCAAGGTCCAATATAGCAGCAAAAACTCTTGCACAGTATTAGCCAAAATACTTACCTCTCCTTGGAATCGCCATCAGACTTATCTGTAGAGCTTGTGGAAGAGCTTAACTCATCATCAGACAGGCAATGGGTTTCTCTCTTTCTCTAAATGAAGGGGGAATAAATGACAAAAATTCTAATAGCTGAAAGTAATTTAGCAATATGGCATGAATTACTGTTCTTACATGGAAGAAACTTTTAATAAGCATATTTTTACAGACTCAGCTTGATTAATTTTTAAAAGGTGTAACCTTTGGTTTTAAAAACAAGTTAATACACAGGACATCATCAACATACTTTATGAAATGCTTATGTGATTAGCATTACATCTCAGTCATGCAGTTATAACTGCTATAAATGCTCCACCAAGAGCCTCTACTAAAACAACTAAATCATGTATCTGTGTCAGTTCTTTGCCAGCTGTATCAAAGTCATTATCCTTAGCTCATCTATTGGTCTTCAATACACATTTTATAAGAACATTTAAAAAAATTTTTAATCAGTTCAGTAAATTCCCATCATTCCCTAAAATATACAGAGATTTTAAGCACTTGTGTCTCTACAGTCTTGTGTTCACTACACAGCATAATATGCAAAAACATCACCAGCACATGCAACTACTGTGTACAAACCTTATGTTATCTCAGTTTGTGAATGCAGATGAAGTTTTTTTGCATTTAGATACCAGTTATAAGCATACACACGTAGGTAAAACATGCAAAACATTTCTCATGCAAGTGCTGGGCTGAGGAAAACTTCGCCTACACTTCAAATTTCAGACTAAAATTTCATCACTGTTACTCTTCCGCATTTATTGGTATGAATAATGTTCCTCTGATGCTGCAGAAGATTATCAAATCTATGTTTAAGACCTTAGAAAAGGCTTCTAATTAGACAAGGAAGAGAATGTTAACAGAAACTATTCATTTTTCATCTAGCAACTATGCCTTATTGCCAGCACATAAATATAGGCACTCAACATGACACCAGATTAAAAAAAAATAAAAGAAAAACGTTCAAATACGCCTATCAAAGCACAATTAGATGTGCCAGGCTAAAGGTAGTGTGTTAATAGAAATTTAGAGCAGACTATTGATCTGTAACTAAAGCATAGTTCAGGATAAATTTTTTCCCTTCCAAAAGAAAATAAACACTGCAATTTAGACAGCCCATAACAATCAGTAATATATCCCCAGTGTTCATCTCTGACAAGTGGAGTGAAAAGGCACAGTATGCCTGGGATGTTAAATTCATCTAGTCAAACAAAAAAAGTGGATTAGAGATCTGTACACTACCCCAGGACTTAAAAAGCAATATTTACACAGAACTGTGCACTCTTACTGACTTACTGTGGAAGATATTTTCTTCCACGCATAGATTATTTTAAAAATACCCCTTTCTTCACAAACTGTGCCTGCATTTAAGTATTTCAAAAGCAGATGACCTCAGTTTACCTGAGAAATACTGGGATCTGACGAAGACTGAGCAACTTTAACATGATTTTCCATACGTGATTTTGCTTCAACTACTGCACTACTTGACGTTTGTCTTGCCGGAGTCACTGGAAGGATGACATTTTCACAGTATTTACAACTTAGCTGCATGTATTTTGAATTACTTTCATGCTCATACAAGAAAAAGTCTATCACCTGACAGGTAGGTATTCTGCTAAGAGAAAACACTGAAGTTTCTATCTGAAAGGTGTATATTCTGCACTTCACATACATTTCAAAGACAAAGTTGTCACCATTAAACACAATTGAACAGAGCTAAAAAGCAGAAAAATGCAGACACATTAACAGAAGTTTTTATTTAACACAGAACTAGACCCTTAGTGCATCTTTCTGAAGATGGTAGTGAAGAACAAACAAGTTATAATTTCTTCACAAATAAGTTATTAGCCTATTTATACATAAAATGTTAACATGCAAACATAGAAATTACCAGAGGGAAACATCTCCCGAGACTGTTTCAGCCTCCTTCGTTCTCTTGCTGACAGGGGCCGCTCCTTCTAAAGAAGTTAATTTGATATTAATTAGCAATCATCATAATGGCTTTTGTTATTTAATCACCTATAAAGCAAAAAATCCTTTGCAACTGACGTGGAAGACAGAGCTCCTAGAGCAGACCTTCTGATCTTCTAAGAAATGGCTAATTATTTATTACAAAACAGCCTTGCTCAATGAGACTAATATGAACTCTAGAAAAGGAGCTTCTGACCTCCGTGGTTCAGCAAGGCAGCTTCTCATCCTGCACTGACCACGTGCTTCACAGGACTTCCATTAGGTAGGAAGCTACTATACATTTCTTTACCCACTGTGCACACTCTCGAAGAACAAACTGCTCAGAAGGAATGAGAGACAAAAATAAGCTGACACAGTATTCAGCACTAACCTTTGAAACATCAGCTTGACTGGTATTGGCACTATTTACAGACCCAGAGACGTCAGCACCACACTGCTCTGCACAACTCTCTGTTGTCTTTGCATTCACATCAGAAGGAAAAGGTAAAGGCCGAGGAGAAACTGTTCTGAACTTGAAAGAGAAGTGAGCAAGAATTTACACCTTTTTTATTAAAAGTTACAGTATTCTGCAATCTAGAAGACATTCCTGCATGGTAAGGCTACCTGCCAGGGGTTTTGGATCTTACTGTAACCTCTTCACATCTCTCAACTTCATCCCTCCCTCTCCACACCTCTGTTTGCATCCACTTCCCTTCTCTCCATCCCTACAGTTTGTTCCCCTCCTCCCAGATTATTTTTCAGCCAATGCCTTTGCAACAACTGTGCCCACTCTCAAATAGGAAAACCCAAGAGAAAAACAGGATATCAATCGCCTCTTCTCTAGCCCTGTATAGGCTGAGGGAGGTTCTCTTCCCCCTCTACTCTGCCCAGGTGAGGCCGCATCTGGAGTATTGTGTCCAGTTCTGGGGTCCCTACTTCAAGAGAGATAGGGAACTTCTGGGAAGAGTCCAGTGGAGGCTGCAAAGATGATTAAGGGGCTGGAGCATCCTTCTGATGAGGAAAGACTGAGAGAGCTGGGTCTATTCAGCCTGGAGAAGACTGAGAGGGGACCTTATCCATGTTTATAAATATCTAAAGGATGGGTGTTGAGAGGATGGGACCAGACTCTTTTCAGTGGTGGCCAGCAACAGGACAAGGAGCAACGGACACAAGCTGGAACACAGGAGGTTCCACTTAAACACGAGGCAAAACTTTACTGTGAGGGTGACAGAGCCCTGGGACAGGCTGCCCAGAGAGGTTGTGGAGTTTCCTTCTCTGGAGATGTTCAAAACCCGCCTGGGTGCCATCCTGTGCAACTTGCTCCAGGTGACCCTGCTTTGGCAGGGGGTTGGACTAGATGATCTCCAGAGGTCCCTTCCAACTCCACCATTCTGTGATTCTGTATAGCCAGTGCCTTTCCCCAAAGAAACCTCTCTGCTCAGTGTTCCTGGAAGAGAGATTTCTTCCTAGAGTTTGCACTCATAATCTCAGGGCAGACATTACACATGTCTGTTCTAAAGTACCAGTAATCTACTGGACACTACAAGTAGCCTTATCCACAACAGTCAGGAAAAGTACTGCTAGATATTTTGTTGTCACAAACAGTAAGAAATCCTGATGGAAACTGCTAGGAAAGACTGTAGCACAACAAAGGTAAAGCCCACACTTCACTCTGTTTCCTTCTGCCCAGCTGGCACACTCACCCCACACCTGTGAGGGTTACTGGGATTTTGCTATTGCACTTTGTTACCAATGCAGTTACAGAGATACACAAGAAACAAGAACAGTATTAAAAAACCCACCCTTTTTTAAAAAATAGGTCCCATTTTTAAAGAGTAAAAAATGCAGGAGTCTTAAAGGAAAAAGGAAAATTGTTTTTTTAGTATCTGCACCTTCTCTGAACAGACTTCAGGTAGCTCTCTTTTCTTCTGCCGTCGCTGCCGTGAAAGAGAAGGTGCACTGACAGAACTGTGAGGCTCCAGGTGGGAGGTAATTTTTTCCTGAGCATCTCCTGAAGCTCCATGACAGGCGTCATCCTAACCAGTAAAAGCATTTTTTAAAAATGTAGACATGCCATTTCCAGACTTACACATACAAACTTTACTACTTGGACTGCATCCACCTTAACATAGCACAGTTACAACCACACCAAACCACAAAATACCTGCTGTACCAGCATTTTTAAGCTACTAAACCTTCAAAGAAGGACACTTACTTGAGTTACAACAGGAACAAGTGGTGCTAGCAGCTTTCCAGTAGAATCCAAGCTCTACAATAGATAATGTTTTCTCATCAGAAAAGTATGTACGAAAATCTCATTGTAGACCAAAATGCAATGAAAAGACAATCACCACCTATTAGCTCCCTATCCAAATCAGGACCAACTCGAGATCAGCCAGGACTATTTGGAACACAGAAAAAAGAAATTACAAAACTATTCTTACGATCCCTCTTCTCAGCTGGAAAATAAAATTGTTGTTCCCTGTAAAAACAGAATTTCCATCATCTAGATGCCAGCCTAAAACTACTTCACCATGTTGCCTTTGCAAATCTGAAGCTAAGGCTCCTAACTACTTAAGCATCTCAATAATTGCATCAGCAGCATCCTACTTTGACAGAAAAACATGTGCAGCAGCTCTCTAAATTTTAAGAGCTAGCCATTAGTTAAATCTGTTTCAAGTAAGCATAAATGCATTACCAGGTTAGTTTGCTTTTCATCTTTTGATGTAGGCTGCAGGAGTTTCAAAGTGTCACCATCTTCTTCTACAGCATCAGCAGGAGACTGCTCAGACTCAACATTTTCAGCTTTAAAAGTCTGCTTTGTCCTTTGCTGTAGTTCATCCTCCTTAACTGGTGGGCTAACGGATGTTATTTTAGAATTCCCTGGGACATTTACATACTTTGCTTTATTATTCTCTGGAATATGCTCACTGACACACTTCTCACTTCCATAATTCATCTTTTCAGATGGAAAGATATCAATATTCACTTCACTAACTGTGGCTAAGGAGTCTCCTAGGTTGTTCAAATCATTATTGCTTGGTTTTCTTTCCAGTTGAACAGCTGGTTTCTCAGAGGGACAAAATTTGGTGTCTTTATATTTGATGATGCAATCTCCTTCATTCTAGAATTAAAAGGAAAACAAAAAAAAATAATTACCTTTTGGGTATTATGCACATATCAAAGAATACTCTAAGCACCTAAGGAAAACAACTAACATACCAGAGGACATAAACTGCAATGAAACTATGATCAATTACAGACTAAGAGCCTCAAAAAAGCCATAACCCACATTTTTAAAGAAATACAGACTGTATTTGCAAATAACCTATTTCAGGCACTGCCTTACACACATGCAGTACACCTACTTTTCACCAGGACCATGCAAGAAAAGTTGTTCTCCTTTGGCTCTTCCATAAGGGAGGAGCCAACAAGCATCAGCAGTTTTTAAGATGTAGTACACTATATACATTCAGTATTTCAGCACTGAAAGCTGAAACCCAGAATAGCAGACTCATTACATGCACAAGATAAACCATTACAAAAGATTTGTTCTAACCACTGGAAAGAATTCCAGCAATAAATAATTTTTGCTTGTAACTATAATCAGGTTTTTTCCAGTCAAAAACATGTATTTAAAAATTACTACCACTTGTCATCAAATATTTGAAAAACATATTTGACCTCAAATACTTCATGAGTAATTCACAGTGACCCACAAATGAAAAAACACAATTCCTTCCTTAATATGAAATTTAGACATTGCTAAGAATCAGACCTATGTTCTCATGAATGCTCAAGGCACTTAAAACACTGAGGTTTTTTCTCCAGAAAAAGCAAGTGGGTTTTCTCTTCTTTTAAAAAGAAAAAAAAATATCTCTCACAACTTTGTATTTCCTGGCTTGCTCAAAGGAGGGGGTTTGGTGTGCAACGTTCCTGCTATGAGATTCATTCTTTACTGAGACCATAGAACATGAATCTTTAGGTTTAGAATTCACTGTTTTCTTTTGACTTCTTGCTGCTTTCCTGTAAAGAAAATAAAAACTGCTCATTCAATCACCATCAACAAGACCTTAAGATATTTATTTAGATAATACTAATTCAAAAAATCAACTCCACTAAACAGCTTACATACAGAGAGCATAAGATACTGGGCTTTTTCAACAGACACACAACATGCTCATTTTCACCTCTATAAAAGGAGCTTAAAAACACCATTCAGACTCTGCCAACAATCTACAGCACATTTGTTCTGAACAGCACCAAGATCAGACTGATCTGGAAGCAGTAAAATAATTGACTAAACCTGACAAAGAAAAATAATTATATCACTGAATATCTAAAGGAACTTGGTATTACAACTCTCAGCTGACAAATGGCCTCAAAGAACCATATGGGAAAATGTATATTTCCTATCACTTCCTTTAAAATACTGACGCTTTTTTTTAACTCTAAACCATTGCATAGTTTTATTCTGCATTTGCAAAAAAAACCAAAAAAAACCCTAGTTTCCATGCTAATTCCCTCATATTTCTCAAAGAATCTAAAGAAACTCTCATGTTCATACACTTTGTAACTGCACGTAACAGAACTAATTTTATCCTGCTACAAAAAATAGGAGAAGTTGTAAAACAAAGACCTCAGTAACATGAATATTTTGAACAGAATCACTCAAATGAAAATATCTTACGCCTTTGTGGCTTCCAAAAACAAAGAAATTTGGTGCTTGATATACGGCTGTCGCAGTATTCTCTTTACACTAGGTCTCTCCTCAGGTTTTTTACTGAGCATAGTTCGTATTATTTCTACCAGCTGCGAGCTGTAATCCTTTGGCATGGGTGGCAACTGTTAAGGGAAAGGGGAGTCTGATATTACTTAACATATTTGTCAGTAGGGGCTACTGTTAGATTATTTATGCATGACAGTTAAATTCAGCTATGTACTTTGCATAAAAAATGGTCCCATTGTTCATATCCTCAAAGTTACTCAAGCGCTTTACATCAAATAGAATATAGAAATTCTAGGTGTTTCGTCTAAGAACAGCTCATAATTTTTTTTATTTGTATCAGCTGTGAAAGTTCTGTGAATAGGCTTAAAAATTTATGTAAAGTAAATCCGTATTAACTTCATTATATGCCAAAGCAAGACAAACATTTAAATAAGCGAGTTTTATCTACAGGAAAATGGCATCGCATGAATAGCGATTTAATTTTTTGCGCAGCATTTAAACCAGAAGCAATTTAAGAAAGTAAGTAATCTCACAACTTAATTAATCAATATACTAGTTACACAAAATGGTAACAAGAAACTCCAGCAATGCCTACAAATGACTAACTCCCTGGGTCTGATATTACATCATATCCCACCATGAAGTACCAGGCTTGCAACATATGTGACGATGCCTGTAACATGCAAAGTATTTTTAACTCCGTACAATATTTATGATTGGAAAAGTTCTAGACATAAAAAACAAGCACAGATTAAAAAAACATTTACCTTTCCTTCAATAATTCGATACACCAAAGAGTTCATGTCTTTAGCATTAAAGGCATGTTTCAGCGTGGCCATTTCGTAAACGCAGCAGCCTAATGCCCAAACATCAGACTGAAAAAAAGGGGGAAAAAAAAAAGGTTTGGGAACTTTTTATTAATTGTAGAAGTTTTATCTCCAGACCCAGTCACCTGCTTTCAAAGAGGCCTTTAATAATATTAAACTAATTAAGTTGCAAACTTTGGATTCAGTCCCACTCTTCTATTTTTAATTTTGAGCAACCAAATTATTTTCTTCCACATATCATCGGATTTTTCTGAAAAGTGTGGAAAGTTGCTGTTTGTAGGGGTTTTTTAATTTTATTTTTAAGTACAGCATGGGTTCTAACTGGTCAATGAAAATCTTCTGATTTTTCATTGGAAGAACAGTTTCCCCTCAGCCCTTGCTCACTGTAGACACTGGTATTTATGGTGCACGTGGTTTGCAGCAAGAGCTGAACAGATATACAAGAGCATGTCTGCTTTATTTTTTTATATTTTAAATTCACAGCAGCACTGCTTATTTCTCTACTTAATTTTTTTTTTTAATGCTGTTGTTACATCTAACATTTTGTGTATAAAGCTTCCTGCCTGCTACAGAATAAGTTTAGAAAATGCATCTATCTAACAAAGACTGATATTTTTGTTTACATTGGCATGCTGTGATAGGCACAGGCAGCCTGCTGAGCACCTTGGCTGTGATAACTCACCACACACTATGAATTCCCTCCTACTGCAGCAAACACAGCTTCAGAAATGAAGTTCTTTGCAAATCTCTTCCCTACTTTTTGGTTTGGTCTTTGGGGTCATTAAAAAGAGTTAGAAGAAATAAGAAATTAAAAGCAGTAGATAAGATTGTCATGTTCACAAACAAAGGAAGTTGTCAAATCAAGTAAAAATGATATTTGCATTAACATACTCTACCTTGTAGTTGTAGGGTTTGTTAGAAAAGAGTTCAGGGCTCATGTAATACGGCGTGCCTATGAGAGTGCTGGCCATGTCATATTGGTTTTCCAACACTCTGGCTATTCCCAGGTCACCCACTTTGATTATATTTGTTCGTGTCAGAAAAACATTTTGAGTTTTAAGATCTCTGTGCAGAATGTGCTTTTCATGTAAATACTGGAGGAAAAAACATATAAATAGAGTTAAGTAAATCCTAATTGGTTCTTCTACACTGAAAAGTAAAATCACATAACACAAATCAAAAAGTAAAGTATAAACACAGAAAAGACACACACATCACTATCAAAGTCAGGAGCACCCCTGCCAAAGACAGTATTAGTGAATTAACATTAAGAATGACTGATACAGGCACAGACCCCAAACTTGTCGCTGCTTTAGCAAAATCTCCCTGCGTGGCTCCAATAGGCCATCAGAAAAGAGCAAATAAAAATGTAAAAGTTAAGACTCAGACTTTAACTCACTTTCTGCTGCCTCCATTTCTTGACAATCACTTCTTAGTCTTTATAAATTTTCAGTGGAAAATACAATGTGAGCTTTGTGTAAACAGGGTAGAAAATTAGTCTTACAATAAACAAGAACAAGCAGCACTATAGACTTGTGTATGTCCCATCACAACAGGCAAGGGGGAATTTTCTGTCCAATTTCTTATTTCTTAGTGTTAACATTTATATCTGCTCTTGATTACTGTGAGTTTTCTTTAAAGTTTTACAATCTCCAATTACTAAATTTCAGAGTGAGATAAGATTTAACAGAAATGATGAATTAGTAGTCTAAATTTACCATTAAAAAGCACCAGCAAGACCACAGAACACAAAATGCCTCTGAAATAATCTGTTTGGGTTTTTTTAAACTACATTTTGTAAATGTAATCTAAACTTTCAAATCAGAGAAGCATTTCAGACTAGAATTGCAAACACCCTGGAGGTTACCACTGTCTACTGTGATACAGAGGTGTAGACATTATATTACAGCAATTTCTTACCTAAAATAGGTAATTTGACTGGAATGACCTGTGAACATTTTTAACATACTAATAACTGTTGTATTTAGATGCTAACCCAGCCAAACTGGAATTCAGAGTCTGCAGCCTCCCTGTGGGATTTTTAAATGCAGAAAGAGCCAAATTACATTTATACCTGAAGGTGACAAAGTTATTTTACTTTATTTTACCTGTAGCGCCATGGCAATCTGGACAAACCACTCCACCACCTGATTCTCAGGCAAGAGTTTGCCCTTCTGCTCCTTCAGTCTGTGATACAGATCTCCTCCCTCGCAGAAGCCCATAACAATGTATAACAGACCATCTTCCCCCTGCCAGGACTCTCGGTAGGTGACTATATTCGGGTGTTTCAACTGGGATAACAACTGTGCCTCTTGTTCTGCTGCTTTCCTCTCTCGGTTGGAAGCATTTTTAAGGTTTAACTTTTTGATGACATACTGTAAAAGAAAGGGCAAGATATACCATGAGAGAGGAAACTATGCAGAAGCTGTAGGAAACTCCTCAAATCTAAAGGAAATACAATATTTGAAATCTCCACATATTATTCTATATGGAGCCTGCAATTTGTCTAGCAGTTAGACATAATTTCTACCATGACGCTGTAAAAATGGAACAGACATGGTTATTCTAGTAATCTACCTGAATAAAACTGCACAGGAACTTTGAGGCATTTTCCTTTCTTTTGACTAATGTTCACATTTACCTTTCTTTCCCTCACTCTCTTTTTAAATGTGTCTATCGTTCACCTCTTAAGCCTGACAAACCTCTTTGTGCATCACAGTTACTCTCAAAACAGGCCATTTCAATGATAACTTTAAAAATACAATAACATTAAGGAAAGTATGCAGTCATATGCAAAAAATTACAATGGATGTCTAGGATAAAAGTCATCTAGCTAGACTTATTTTGCTCTTCTCTTCTAGAAAACCAAACCCAATTCCTGTCCTTTTTTTTTTTTTTTTTACAGAAAAGTGGACTTTTACTTCTTCAGAAATGAAACTTATATTCTTTGTAAAAAAATAGAAATTCAAGAAATAACATCTCACAACTTCGATGAACATAGATCATACATTTGAAGACCAAAAAATTGTTAAAATCAGTTTCAAGAATACAAATTCCCTATTGTCATAGTCACAAAAAACACTCAACAGAGCTGAATTTCTGAATGTACAAAATAATGCTGCTCAGCTTTTCAGGTATGTTCATTCTTTTCTTAGAAAAACTGTACCTGGCAGAAGATCCTCCAGGCAGAGCTGACTTGGGATTAATTGCTTTGTATAAAAAGTCTACAAACCAGTGAAGCATGGCAGAACAGGAAAAAAAGCTTCTATCAGGAAAAGAAATGTCGTAAGTAGAGATGCAGTTGGAGGGCCGGTACAGTTAGGGGCACACTGGAAAAATACTTTCTGGAAAACCCGAAGGCAGATTAATTTACTTTTTTAAAAACTTGCCTTAAAACTATCTGTTGCATTTATGAGTTTCTACATATGCAGGTTTAAACGTATTCAAGGAGAAATTAATTATTACAGGGAAGTAGAGACTTGGTAATACTGAAAGAGACAAAAAAAAGCCTTATGCTCATTCCTAAATTCCTTTTATTCTGTATTAAGATGGGTTTAGAAATTTTTAAACTACCTGTGAAAGCTGCTATTTACTTCCACAATATGTACTACATCAACTGTATTTCTAAGGAATTTCAGGTTTTAGCAAATATACAACTGAAGCTAATGATGAGACAATAAAATCTACAGCACATTTATCATACACAGCACCAATGTTTAGGTCTGACCCGGCCCCCTTCCCGATGTAAATTTTGTGGTAACCACTTTTAGGGCATCAGCTTTCCCTGGAACAATCATGTCACATCAGACCCCGCTCCTACCTGAGAGCTTTTAAATCAAAACATCTCCAAAAAATTTTACTCAATTTCAGTGTCTTTGGTAATTGCTTAGGGTGTCTACTTCCCAGGCTGGCCCTATTAATTTAGTCCAGCACATTTAATTAGCGTTGAGGAAAACTGCCCCTTATACACCAAGGGAACCAATGAAGCAGAAATCAACAGTACCTCGTGATTTTGTGTTTCAGAAGTCTGCTGGATATTAGACAAGTTCCTCAATTCTTATAACCTGTGATGATGCACAGCTCCCAAGAGGAATATAACAAAACTAATTGTGCACAGCATCAATGAAATTTAAAATAAAACAGAAATGCTGTAACTACTGTGTTCTATGTGACAAGCCAACTACAAGTGCATCTTTGGGCATGGAAACCAAAAGCTTTTAGCTTTATATCAGCATCTGTCTTCAGACAATATACTACCAAAACACAAAGAGCATGCACATAGCCTAACTTTAAACCCAGCATTGGTTATATTTGTTTTAATGAGCATGTGATCCTGGCAAGATTCCCATGAAGCCTATTGCAATGCTCTTCCGCCTTATTTGATAGCAAATTGTGTACAAATTGCTTTTTTTTTTTTTTTGCTTGTTTGTTTTAAACATTTGGAGCCACTTGACCTTCTCCACAAAAAACTAGCATTCAGTAAACAGCAAATACGCTTGAATAAAATATTTCTTTCACAGAACATGTAGCACTATGCCAAAGCCACAACAAAAAATTCCAATCATCCTCCTACAGATAAAAAGCTTATAAAACTTGGCAAAAGATAAGACACAGGAAAACACATCAAATATTTAAGATAAAATAACAACGATAAGGAAGCAAGGCTCTTGCCAATGTTAACGATCAGCAGCATGACAAAGAGGTGAAATCCAAGGACCCATATACGGTTGACAGTCACCTCAATACACTGTTTACTTTTGGGACGATGAGGTTAGCAACTCTGCGGACACTGGACTATGCACTGTGGTAACCAGCCTGGAGGGAACAAGTGGTGCCATTGCTGCGACCCAAACCACAGGTGGTAGGGATTTGCCTTTGGATTCCAGCCTCTTCCTTGCCTTCATCTGCAGAGAACACACCCTCCGATCACCGCTGGGCACAAACGCTTCTCCCATGAGCTCCAGCCAAATCCTGGGCACAGGGCTCATGCCCAAAGCTTCTGCAATGCTGCTCTGTGGATGTTCTCCATCCCCATTTCTTTATTTTCTTGCATGTTCTATCGAACACATCTGCTTTGGCCAGAAAAGACAGATTACTTCAAATTTCCAACAAAAAGGCAAAGAAAAAAACGCTTGCACTTCAACTGGGACATAACCAAAACTTTGATGGGTTCTGCCGGTCGATACAGCAAACACAAAGCCTGTCTTCTTCCAGGAGAGTTGATCCAGTGAAAGCCAAGACCAGAAGCTGTTTTTTCCATCCTTGTTGTCATTTTTATCTCCACCACACGTGCACGTCTGAGAGGCTACACAAGCGTAACGAGCCAAGTGCAACCTCTTCCGCTTCATGCTACAGAGCACGGGCTGTATTCTCCTGTCACCCAAAGGACTACCAAAGCTAGGTTTTCCTCCCCAAAACAAGGCATTACACATTACAAAAACAAACAAAAAACCAAAAAATAAAAGGAAGAAGCTTTATTTAAATGAAAAAAAAAAAAAAAGTATTTTGGAGGTTTGGTTTTGGGGGTTTTTGAGGGGATTAAAAGGGGAAAAAAGAGTCTTCTCCACACCTTTCATAAAAGCCTTCACAGACACGGGAGGAACACAGGAACACCTCGACGGGCCAGCCCAGAACACAGGAACACCTCGACGGGCCAGCCCAGAACACAGGAACACCTCGACGGGCC
>NW_010335450.1:0-10083 GCF_000700745.2 Antrostomus carolinensis
TTTTTTTTCTTCTTGGGAAAACTCTATTGAATTCTTCCATATTCCTTGGGGATGTTTTGAAATGAACAAAATGGCAAGTGAGCATTAAACTGGGAACATACTGCTCCTTTCACTTGTAATCTCCTTCAGAAGAATTTAGATCTGCAGTATGCAAAGCTTGTTTACTACTGCTCTCTCACTAAATTCCCAATGGGCAAGGGAACAATGGACTTATCCACAATCTTCCACTAACTGTGTGGGCTTTGTAGAAAAGCAGAGATAATGCATTTATTAGTAGAAGCTATAACAATAGCATAAATAAGAAAAATTAAAAATATAATAATTGCAGCTATGGAAGGCTTGTAGAAAAATGGAGCTGCTATCTGGTAACCAATCTGCAAAGGAAGATAAATGAGACTCTAATGTACAAACATTCTGGACAGCTATGGTAGATATCCTCATACCATTTACTGGGTGTGTGGGGGGGAAGAAATTGAATCATGACATTATCTTAATACTGTAACTCCGGACTAGATGCAGCTAGCTTAGTCTGGAACTGTCTGCTGCTTCCCAGCACTTGGCTGCTGGCAGCCACTAAAGCTGATCTTGCTTCCTAGGCTCATTCTTGCCTAACGTCAGAGCAAAGCTGCTCAAAATGATGGGGAAATCTGAACTCATGCTGCTAGATAGCTGGGCAAAGCATGTCTCATTCTGCTCTGCTTTCTCACTTGGTCAGTGAAGCTGCACGATAATGGCTGTGAGAAGGGGCTCAAGCCTGTGATGGTTGACAGAGAAGATGCTAGTCCGGGTGGAGAGAAAACAAGACTAAAGACAGAGGTGTTTAGGAATCATTGCAAAGCAGCAGAATTTTGAGCTGCTTTTGAGGAAGCAAATTTTGAACTGCTAACTCAGAGTGTATATACACCAACATGACTTCTGGGTTTTAAAGCCATGGGCTGTAATTCAGGCTAGAGCTTTTGAGAACTATCTTTCCCTGTTGTCCTAGAAGACTCCATAGACTGTACCTCATTGAAGACTGTCAGTTAAATTCAGTGAAAACTGTTGTACTTCATTTCTTTCTCATATAAAATATGTACAGACTCTTCACAAAAATAGCCCTCCCATTTCTTTAATTATCTCAGTGTTGTGGGTTCTTTCTGTAGCCAAAAGATAAGCTCTTCAGGAAAAAACTATCTAAGGTTTTGATAACTGATTTTGGGGAAAAACAGGAAAGAATGCCTGGCTATCACACACAGCATGGGACATACTAAACATGACAGTGTTCTCATTTACTGCACAGATGTTTCACTTATGTAAAAGAAATGTACATTTTATTCCCACTGTAAATAAGAACCAAGAATAGTGGTCTTTTGAAGAGACAACAATGTTGTTTTCCTACTAGCCTGAGATAAAGGCATCTTGCCTAAGGCACACAAAAGTTATTTCTAAATGCAAACAAAGCAACTGGAAAAGGTACCTCTCATTTTCCAGAAGATTGCATTATTGCTAAATTCACTTTATTACATATGTTAGACCTTTCATACCTCAGTATTTTTTATAAAAATTGGAGTGCTTTACCAGGAGAGATATCTGATGGAATAGGGCTGATTTCTCCAATTAACATCTTTTGATGTAGTTGCTTGATATTAAAAGGTTCCACCGTGAAGGGTAATGTGCCGGTTAGCATAGCAAACATGCTTACACCTCTGTCAAAGAAAAAGACAAATATCAGAACTCCATGTAATGAAAATAATATTTTTTTTTTAAATTCCGCAAACCTATGAGTCAGGTTTCAGAGATTTGCCTTCAGTACCAAGAACAAGGTTATAAATTACCTCCAAGCAGCAATTTGTACCGAATACACATCTTACGCCTTTTTTTCTTTGTGTAAAGGCCATTTTATCTAGAAAAGAATGTCGTGGGAAGTGTGTATGAAATAGACTGTACAGTGAGTGACAGGAAAGTCTACAGTGTTGAAAGTGGAAACCTGCTGTTTATTTTTAAAATAAGCTCATTGGAGTGTCAGTGTAGTGTACCCAGCCCATCAGAATAAAGCATTTCGGTCTGGAGGCTGAGTGACAACACAGAGCTGGGACTGATGCGATAGATCCTGTTCCAAATAGTAATTCAGTTCTTCTTGCTTTGCTCAGATTGCTAAATTAGGTGTGACTTATGCCTAGAAGGCATTCGTTTGGTAACAGCTTGCTGTTGGCAAAGACTTAAAACTTTAACTCTTGCGAAAGACTAACAGTTTGCTAGGAGTGATCAGCAAACTTTGTGAAGGTTTGCCATTCGGTTTGGAGAAGTACCAATATTTGGAAAACTTGCTTAGCTGTCCCGAGTTTGCGAACGGGAAGGTTTCCTTGAACACTCTCCATGGTACTTCCTTACTTACAGCTGAGCTGTGCCACCACAACTGCACTTCCCGTCATCATCCATCCTTTGATTGAGCTCAATGGAGACAGTCATTTTAGGAATTCGGGAATTTTTAGGAATTTAATTGATCTGGTTGGTACGTTAATGCAGATGTTGATGATGTTATCTGTGAAATAAACCTGTTTGTGGTGTTCACAATTATGGTCTTTTTTTAACGTTTTCAAATTAAAAACCATTAAAAGATGATGGCACCATTGAAAAACCATGAGAAGATGGTGGCATCTTTTTCTAAATGTTGCACTGGATTGCATTTGAACCAGTGACCTATAAATAAATGCTTTTTATTACTCTTGACTTGGACTTACCTTGTCTCACTTTAACCATCTAAAACCTAGGTTTCAGTAGTTATCAATGGAAAGAGACAGGCTTCTCCAAGAGAGTTTCATCACAGCTATGTTAAACAGCTATTTTAGGCTACAGTTAAGTGTCTCAGGAGATGAGCTATCTCTTGGCACTGACAATAACAGGGCACTAACTGCCTGGTATAACCCAGATGCCTGGTTGTTAAGTGACTAAATTTAGGTGAGATTAATCTCTTCTCACTTTACCAAACCTTCTGATAAATCTAATCCTTGAATGTAACGCTTTCCAAAACTTTTCTGATGAATCCTTTGAGTAAAAAAACCCCAGAGGAACAAAGGAAATACACTGCAATAAAACAACACTGAGTTGACTGAAGTAGCAAGGATATTTGTTCTATAATATGTAATAGCACGTGGATAAAATGTAGCTGAGTTGAAGCAAGTGAAGGGCCCCTGAATATTCTCTGATGAGGGCGAGTAACATGCAGTGTAAATGGATCTCTAATGTTATTGCAACATTAAATACATTTTTCTTTTCAACACTGCAAACACTACCATGCACTTTAAATTGCTGGTGATGATATACATGATTGGTGCTTTAAAATGGCAATAGTTCTTTTCATCAGCCTACTAGATGGGGAAATCCCCAAGGTACAGGACTTTGGGGAATGGATGGAGCTGCCATCCTAAAATTTCTTTAAAATCTTACGTACAAATTGTAGCTAGTTAATAGTAATGCACTTAGTAGTTAATTGTAGATGGAATCTGATGGTATGCTAAACTTTAAAGTTTATTAGCTATAACAGACTATTTCTCCTCTATCCAACTGAACTGTTTGGATTTGTTTGAATACAGCAGCTGTTTCCTCAGTTCAGTTGGTACATGAAAGCTAATCACTTTCCAGTCTTCCAAAGAATCTTTAAAATCTTATGCACAAAAGTCATGATTAGGCAAAACAGGCGCTGTGTTCAGTGGTGCCTCATAGGAGCCTTAGCTGAACTGCAGTTGAAGCTGGTTGGTTTTCTGAATGTGCTTCTGTCTGAATATGGCTTTCTAGTTCCTGTTGTAATGAATCCTTGTCAGTCCTGCTGCATGAAGTCAGTATTTCTCCACTACACTGAAATCTGTTGATTCCAGGGTCCAGTTGATCTGTAACCCTTTAATTATTTTGTGACAATAGAAGTAACTTATTTTTCTAATCAATATATTATTCCATCAGAATCCCCTTTTTCACTGTGCAAATGTGAACACTTTATATTTAAATTGTGTTTTGTGCCTCAGATGCAGAATATGTCTATATTAAAAACCAAGGGCTACATATAAATTTTATATAGACTGTTATGTGATGGATATTAACAGAGTGAGCTCAGTAAATGGTTCTAAGGTTACTGTTTTGCCTTCATTCAGACATCTGAAATGTGAAGTAAGTATAATCCTATTTAAGTACCGACAGCATCCTCTAGACCTGATTCATCTGTGTTATGTCTACATAAATTCAGACTAGCACTCCTGAAATCCAGACTTACACTGAAGTAATTTGGTACAATTTGTCCCTTCATCCTTAAATTTGTGTACTGTTCGTGTCCTTTAAATTTAGAGGAAGCTGAGATATAGCATCATAGTTAGGTCAAAACCCTAATATACGGTATGTCTGCCAGAAGCAGGTCTTGAGAGGAATAATGTACATTTTATATTTGTATGCGTATAAATCCTCTTTCTCTTTTGAGCATATAGTAATACTGAGCTTCTCCTTTAGACATTTAAATCGGATGCCTATAGGTAGGCACCAGCAACCTTGTAGATCAAACTAAAACAAACTTTGTCCTCTGTAGATACAGAGTTTAGTAAAGACTGCTGAGAACTCCTCGAGGAGACTTCATATTCTTGCAGCTGGACAAGTGAGTCGGACATCCCAGTTCAGAGCAGCTCAGTACATCCAGGCCTCCTATTCCTTCTGGCAGGTGTCCAGAATGAGGTGGTTTGGGTTTGGATCAAATGCAGTGTTGTGTGTTGAACAGAAGTAAAACATTACGATCCATTGTATCAGTACAGTTGTGGGGTGGCATGGGAGGTGACATTTCTAAGACAAAAAGTCCAATTACTCTTACAGACCTTGTGACCTGTTTGAAATCCACAGGCTTTTATCATTAGCTTCATTAGCTGGATTTTGACCCTACCACTTAGTTAGTTAAGATACCGCAGGAAATTATTTTTACAATTGTAAATAGGTGGGAAGAGTCTGGACAAAAGTGCATTTGACCAGCCACTGGCTTTTTAAATCTTAATACTCTAGATTAAGATTTGTCTTAGTCTATATTATTCAGCCTCAACTTCGATGCCCTGAATCATACCTCCTAGAAATGAGCTTAAAAAATGTATTCTACGTGGAACATTCAGACCTGGGCATACGTTCACTATCAAAACAGCTGAGAAGCTGATATGTGGGCATGTATACACATAGATAAACATGAACTGCCTTTGGACAAATGATGGGCATGGAGAACCACTCTGCTATCCAGATATGTGAAGATCAAAAGATTTAAAAAAAAAAGGATTTAATATACTGTAATTTTCCCAGCTCCATCTAGAAACTGTCAAAAAAGTAAAGAAAATCTAAACTTGACTGCTAGAATTGCAATCTACAAATGCAATTGAGAAGTCTGAGATAATTTAGGTGAAAAATTACTTTTCTGATGGCACCTTCTGCATTCTTGGTTATTATAAGAGACATACCCTATCGATGTAATGAACACAGAAAATGGAGTCCATTCAGGTTTGTGCTACCTATGAAGTAAATAGCTCCACTTTTTTTATCATAATCTGGTATAAAGGGCCTAGCCAAGGTACAAATGAAGGTCTCATAACTCAGGTGTAACCATGCCTTTAGTCTGTGTGTCCTTGTGACTCAGTTTTCTTGTTTAGATTTCTTCTTTTGGCAAAATATGCCTTAGACAGAAAATGCTCATTTGTCAGCCCAGGGCTTCCAAGGAGCTACACTGATTTTAACAGAACTTACCCGGATATCATCTGAACCTCTGTGCCAGAAGGACAGGAGGATTCATTTGAGGGGGTTGGTGTGTACAAGTTCTTTCTCTGTCTCTTCTGGATCTAGTAGCCTAATTTTGTTTTTTCTGCTGTGTTTTTCGATGGGTATATGTTTCAAGATACAGTTTTCACACTGATAAGTTGATTTTTTTCTGGCAACCCTTCTCTGATTTATCTCTGCTTTCCTCACTGATGCCTTAAAGCAGAGTACCACCAACCCATTTGTATCAGAGCCTTGTCTAAACCATTTAGTGCTGAGAGTGTTTTGGTAAGAATATTTTTAGATCTACTTACATGGACCAGACATCCACTTTTGGACTGTATTTCCTATGAGCAAGGAGTTCTGGGGCAGCATAAGCTGAGCTTCCCCACTGGGTATGTAACAGCTCCTGGGAGAGACCCTCAAATTTTGCAGTATTGCTCAGTCCAAAATCTGACAGTCTCAAAAACAAACACAAAGAAGTTTTAGTGTCTTCTCAAAATAGTTTCACTTTACCAATTGGCTGAAGATAGGATGAAAGATAAAAACAGCAGCTGGCTTTTAGCAGCTTAGAGATCTCAGCTGTGGATGCTAATTTGGGTTCAAATAAATGTGGCATGAATTAGTGGGGGGTTATCAGTGAAGTTACCCCTTGCTTGGTTGATTTTGGTTTAAGTACTTTAGTTTGCCTCAGTTGCCTGCGTGCTAGTCTAAGAGGGCAGCTACACAGCTGCATTAGCGTGGCTTAATGAGCTACGGCATACGCCTCAGCTGGATGTGCTTTAGCCCGTTGTAAACGTGGGGTAAAATGTGCTAACTTAAGCCTTTTTCTCTGTATGCGTGTGCATGTGTGCAAGGGGGAGGGAAGAGAAAGGTGTGATTGTAAAGGACTGGCTGGCTATAAAACAGGGGTGAAGAGTTGGTGCCTTTTTTCTTCGAGGTGTTAAGCTTTTAAAAGTTTGGGAAACACTGGGTTAAACATGTGGCGTCTCTAAAAGTGAGCTTCCCTTGTGGGGATTTTTCTGTGTGGTTTCCATAGAAGAAAATTAATGTTTTAACTTAGCTGTGTTAACTGCCTGGTGCAAATTCCCTCATTTTTATACATGTTCGCTTCACAACTCTAGCAAGGTTTCTTTTAGTGACAAAACCAGTCTTTAAAAGAAAAAAATAACCGTACCAAATGATGAGGTTTCTAGTTGGAGTAATGACTCAACAGAAGCTAATGTGTTCATACCTGCATTTCACCCCAGAAGATTTATTTCTTTGTCCACAAATCACTTCTGCTAGGAACAGCTTTCTACACATAAAAGCTTTAATTGTTTCTTGCTTCTCCAGCAATACACAAGGGAAAACAATAGGCAAAATTGTTTTCTTTGTTCTCTTGAAAATATGTTTTAGTTAAAGCTCAAACAAACAAGCTGTTAAGTTATACTTCATAACTTTTATTTATTCTAAGAGCTCAAGTATGTTTATTGAATAATCACAAGCTCACTCATAAAATGTGCTGTTTAAATGGTAGCTGAACTGTCACTGAAAGCCACACAAAATAAAAAGCTGAAAACAAGATTCACAGGCAACGTACACCTACCAACAATTTTGATGTTGTTGTTCTCATCAAGAAGAAAATTATCAATTTTTAGGTCCCTGACATGAAGACAGAAAGCAAACTTTAAGATGCCTGGTGTCCCAGCTAACCATTTGCAGATAGTTTTTAGCAAAGTTTAATTGAAATAATAACAATAGTTCTGCACAGCTCTGCTCTTACAATTGTAACAAGATCCTTATTCCTTCCTAAAGTTTTGAGTTGGGAAAATGGAAGATTTCTGTATTTCAGGGAATATTTTATGATTATATATTCTAAATAGACCATTCATTTTAGGAATCATCCATTCTACTGATGTTTTTTTTTTAAAAAAAATCAACATTTATTTATTCTTTTGAGTAAAAAAGAAAGTTGTGTGTACTTGGACCCAGAGTGGTTTTGTCTTTATTTGAAGTACCAAGCACTGCTGAGTATTTCTCCTTTCTTTCTGGATAAATCGTGCCTGAGAGATATGAAGGATGAGAAAAGAACTGGAAAGTAGGATCTTGTGTACCAAAGCTGGGTTGGGGACAGATACCCTGAAGGTGGAGACATCTCCGAAGTGATGTTTATGTAAACAGAGTCAACCAGTATCAGCCGCCCCCGCAGGAGGATGTAATTCAGAGCTGCAGGAAAAATGCTCTTAGTTGGCTCAGCACTGACTTGCTTATTGTGGGAACATTTATATCCTTACAAATTCAAACCAAAAGCCAGAATATTGCTCCACCGTGGGGAGCACCCGAAGTGGCGGCTGAAATCTTTTGCAGCGCAGGGGAATCCTCAGCCAGTGTAATTTGGGTGTTGGGAGGCGGTCCAGGAGCCTGTGGTGCTTTGCAGACTCCCATCACGGCCTCCCGCGTGCTGCTGGGGGCTTCCCTTGGCTCTGAGGGGGGCACGGGGGCACAGAGCAAGTTCCCGGAGCGGCTCCGAGTATGTGAATTTCCCTCCCACCCTCTCTGAAGTCATGAAGCGCTTTCATCAGCCCAAAGACCTTGGAGAGTACAGGAGGACAAAGCAGAAGAAGGGATGGGAACAAGGACAGGAGCAAGGAGCAAGGGCTGGGAGGATCAGTGCTGCACAAACAGCACTGCGCTGCTGCGGGGAATTAAGTCTGGGGGTGTACCTGGTGGTTCCAATGGGTGGTTTTATGGGAGCATCCTTTTATCTCCGTGGTTCTGGATGGGACAGCATTGTACTCAAAACCCTCTGCTGCCCCAGGCTGAGAATGGGATGGAGATGGTTTTAATGATAACTTTTTAATCAGATTTAATTTGAATAGCATGTTTTCCAGTGTGGCAAATAAGCCAGTGCCCAAAAGCTGGGAGGTAGATTTAAGATGACTTTGTTCATAACCTATCCCTGTGACATAACCCTATGCACTAAAACCATGTGGTTTAAAAGTAGATGTGTTTCAGGCCACTGCAAACCTGACATTTCTATTGGATTTAGCACCCCACAGTACACTCTGGTGACTTTTACTACACTACAGTTAAATAATGTCACACTGGATTGCCACAACTGCTGTTCTATAGGCTGAGCGGAGTGCTCACACGGTTACTAAAAATTTATGCTTTCTCGCCTGAAAAACCTGATAATGGTCACTATTAAAGTTTACATAGTGTCAAAAGTTATCTTGCATCAAGGATACATCTTGTTCTTTTTTTCCAGAGGAAACTTGCCCAGAAATGTTGTAAGTTTAAGCAACATCACAAATTTTTTCTCATTCCTATGGGGACTTCAGAGAAAGTGCCTAGAGGGCACCTTGTGATGCTTCTCCAGGTCTTTGGTCCAGTAGTGATTCAAAAGGATATATGGCATTTTTGTATCGTAGAAGGGAAAATATCCAGGAAAAATTAGGAACTGTACATACAAGCAAATTACTGTCACTTAGCAAGCACCAGCTTTAGGAGTTGGTAGCCGACTGTGTGCATGTGCTAGCCCAATCCACTTCTGAGCAAAAATAAATTAAATTAGTAAATTCCTAAGCTCATCACTTGGGAATGAGACCTTGCAATAACCAGGCACCTCCATTCAAGTAAAATAAAGGACTCCTGGGCATAGACCCAAGCATGTGCACACAATTATCCATCACCTAGTGTGATTCTACCAGCACCCTTCCCATGGAGCAGCAGCTGTTCCCAACAGGCAGCTTGGGAACCCTTCTTTCCTTGTGTTAAAGCTGTGCAAAAAGTTGAGCTTTGCTCAGTCCTTAGATGGGAAAATCAGATTGACTTTGTGAGGTAACTTTCTTTTTTCTGTGCTCATCTTTCTGGAAAAATTGATGCCTTCTTTTCAGAAGAGGATACACCCACAATTATCCTCGTCAGTTTAACCTCCTCAGTGAGTTGCTATAAATCCCTGCAGCTGGAGCTGAGCAGGGAAGTCCTTCCAGATCCTTCCCAGTCTGCCTCTGGTATGAGGTCAAGGCCACAGCTCTGAATCTCAAAGATAGCAGCAGGTCACAAATTGAGGTACTGCTGACTGAGCCTATGCTCTCAACCTAGCAAGGCAGCTGGGCTCTTGCAGGGCCATGCAACTTCATAAATCCTATGACAAGGTGCTTGAGAGCCAGGGAAGAATTTTACTTTGGTTAGGGGAGTTTGATAGTAAAGCAAGTATCTGGAGGAGCTCACACCACTTTGTAGCTGGCTACTCTCAGGGTGTCCAACAAAATTATCTTTCTCGCAAAGCTTTCCCAGCAAAACATTACCAGCAGAAGATAAAAGTAGGGGAAGAAGTCAGGCTACTCCCTTACTCAG
>NW_010335450.1:10115-20073 GCF_000700745.2 Antrostomus carolinensis
AAGACATTCATGAGGAATGTTGTAATGGGAAGAACATACATATTATGATCATGAGCACTGAAGAAATGCAGTAAAATAGATGAGTTAGGGAACAAGCAAGGCAGGGATATCAGCCTGTACCAAATGGGTGAAGCCTCTTGGGCTTATTTTCTGGTGGGTTTTTTTTGGTTTGTTTAAATTCTCTAGGTCTGATACTGACTATTTCTTTCTTGTCCATTCCTTATTAAGTAACAAATCCAATATCATAAGTGCTGGACTGCAAGCATTTCAAGTCACAAAGCATTGCTGAGCAATCACATTCACAGCTTATCTGTATCATGGTTGCTGTAACGATGCAGTCAACTGGATTACTTGTTAGGTCTTTCTTGATGAATGCGTTTACCATTTAAAATTCAGGATCTGGTTGACCATGAATTATTAAGTAAAACAGAAAAACAACGGGAAAAAACTGTTTCTTGCCTATTTTTCCACCTAAAATGAGTCCTTATTCTGCTGCTCTTGGCATACACGCCAAGATGCCCAGTGGTGGACATTGTCCCTTGCATGCACTGCCCAGGTTCCTCTAGCAGTAGATGTTGTCATGATCTGTCCCTGTAATGCAAAAGCCAGCTTGGAAGGTCAGTGATCTGCCATAGACTTGGACCCGCAGGACAACGTCCTCTTCACAAGCAGTGAGCTGTGATTCCTCAATCTTCTGTCCTGAGTGATGTGTGGTTATTTCAATATATTGTGGCTAACCAAATGAAATCAATATTTATATGCATAGCTAAACTGAAATATTTGAATTAGATACATGTTTGTCACCAGCTAATTCTGGGATAATTGTGGAAAAATATTGATTTGTTGTGTTCATCAACTCTTATCACTGGACTTTGTTACTTTACTCCCCAAGGAGTGCATGACAGTTGATCTTCTACCACCACTGAGAATAAAATGCTTTATTAAGATGGTCTGAGAGAACATAGTCTTCTTTGCAATCTCTGTTTTTATGAGGGAAAACTAAAGAAATGCTCTTGGTGAAGAAGAGCAGTCTATGTTCTTGCACACTTTCTTTTTTTTACTGTTTGGAAGGGGAGAAACATCTTACCTGTGAACAATCCCCTGGCAATGCAGGTGCTCTACTGCAGACAGTATTTGCCTGGTGTATCTCCTTACTTCCCTCTCCGCCAGCCTCTTTTTGTCACAAATTCTGTCCAGGAGGTCCCCACCAAGACAGAGCTCCATCACCATGTAATAGGAGTTGTCGATCTCCAGGGTCTCATATAGCTGAACAACATTGGGCTGTTTAATCATCTGGTGTATCCATGGCTCACGCTTCATGTTTTTTAAAATGTAGGAATCCTGTTTTGCTTTTCTCTTGTCAATGACTTTTATGGCTACCTAAATTGCAGGATATATGCAAATTGGCAACAAGCTTTACAACAAAGATTAATTTTCAAAAGGATGAGGAGTAAGCTTACATGTGGGAGAAGCTGGTTTTGACATGGTGTTGATAATCAGTATCACAGAGGGAGACATTCCCAATGGAAGAATATACTTTTTATTTCTCTTGAAGGCCAAAATGGGAAGGCTGAACCCTGTCATATCTGTCCCTCTGATTGCATTAATGAATATGCATATATGAAATGTTCTCAAATGCAAAAACTCCCTACATGCTTGACTGGTAACTGCGTCTGTACTGTACCACATATTTTTTCTAACATACTCCCTTCTGACTTGGTCTAAAAGCCACCCAAGATACTGGCTATAATGGCCTGGGATTAGACTCTGCAGTTTGGGAAGTTAGTCAACCAGTGAAGCTACTGAAGCCACAATAAAAGTAAAAATCAAAAAGCCACTTGCTAGTAATCCACCTTTCCACAGTTACCTAGTGGTACGTTACTTTAACCTGACTGAGCTATAGATAACAGAGATTATCAGTACCCTGCCATATAAATGATTGCTGTTGGAATGGCTGGCTTTTCAATAAGTCTTGTCCATAGCTTTAAAGGTCAGGTACACAGCACTAATTACTCTGTGAGGAATATCAGGGAAAGCAGATTTGAAATTGGCCTTATGCCATCATCCTGTTCTCTTTCAGCAGGAGGATATCTTTGTTGTCTATATTGTTTTATAATTGTGAAAACAGTTGCACTCAATACATATTCACACATGTGATAGATTATACATGAGCAATAAACTCAATTTATGAGGTTAATTTATGAGGATAAGGTTCAGAGGATAATTCACTGAGTAGACTGTGGTTTGCAGATTAAATGGTCTGAAATTTTCTGACATAAGTTAGTGCGAGGTCACTTGCAATTCCTAGTGCGTGGTACCCTCTCATTAGGAGTTTACCTCCTCCCCTGTGGGGTTGTGCAGCCCCTCCATCACCTTGGCAAAGGAGCCCTTGTTGATCATTTTGCCTACTAGGTAATTCCCAACTTGTTTGGAGTGAGGGAAAGTCTTCCCAGTCTCTTGGGGGATCTTGTTAAAACAAGCAGGTATTTTTATGTCCTTTAAGTTTTTCTCCCATTCTGCTAATATCCCATCCAAGTTGCCAGTATCTGTGACTTCATCATCCAAGCCTGCTTCCGTTACTATGGGCATCCCTGGAGAGTCAGATTTGTGTTGCTACTTTCCAGATGTAGCTTCTGATTCACAGCAGATCCAGGCATTAAGTCTATGCATCTTGTGGTGCAAGTGCCATCCTGCTGATCACAGAGCAGCTAATCCTTTCCCTCCCAGACTCCCTGTCTGTCACTGCTCTCTAGCCTGTGCACACAGATCTGCTCAAGCAGAACCAAGTGGTAGATAATTAACCTAACCTGATACGCGATGTCAGTTAATGCCCCAGAGCTGCCAAGACAGATGACACATAATCCCAGCATTAACCTGGAATATACAGCTCTCTTTCTCCTACAATAGCTCGCTAAACACAAGCTCAGTGCAAGCTGCACCAAACTAAACCGAGCCACAGTTTTCCTGGCCTGCATATTGCTAACATGCAAGGGCACAAGTTTATTCTAAAAGCACTACGGTAGCATGAATGCAAAGCTGAGTTATGTACCTGATGATGTGCAAGCATTTATGCTTTTGCTGTGCAAAGTTTATAAATATATATGCACTTGTAGAACATTTAAGTCCCTGACCTGACTCCAGGTCTCAGAGAAGTATCTTGCATTTCTTGGGACTTGATTCCTGTTGTAAAATCTAGCAGGAGAGACTGTGTGTGTGCATGTAAGCATTTTCAGTCTTACAGCAATGACTGATAAAAAGAAAAGGGTTGGTTTTTTGATTTTTTAGTTTGTTTTTTTTCCCCTACAGCTGCTGTCTATCCATATCTGTCTTCATTACCTGGGTTCTTTCCAAAGTCACAGAGAGAGAAAAGAGCCTTTCCAGAGAGCGCTTTCACATACCTGCAATTTGAGCTGGGAGTTGCCATCTCTCTCCAACAACTACAGTGAAATCTTAGGGATCCAAAACCCTTCCCAGAACTTAGTGCGATGACAAATCCTTTCTCCACCCTTTGTCACTTGGAGTTGAACAATAAGCGGCATCCTGCTTGCCTGGTTTGACTTGTGAAGCCCACGAAGGGCAAAAATTTGCCAGGATGAGTGAAAATGAGAAGGAATTTTTTAAAAAAGTGTTTAAAATCCAAAATGGATTTACTGTACACTTTATAGTTCAAACTCTTGTGGGCAAGTTCAATGCATCACCATCTGCATGCAGCTGTTTGCAGGCACAGGGCAACCCCTTTTCATGTGTAACTAAAAGATAAAGTCCCACTAAGCTGAGTGGGTTTTCTCTTCATAACATACTCAGTTGTCATGCTTTGAGCTATATCGGTTGCCCAGCTGGAGTGGGACTTTGTTTGCCAACTTAAGCAGCTTTTTTCTTTTCCTTACAGAAGGCCAGAAACAAAGGAGACATGGTTTTCTGAAGGAGGAATGAGGAAATTCTCCTTGATTTTTGCTTAGTATTTGATCTACCTCCTTCTCGTCTTCCTAAACCACTGTTCATTGACTTTCCCACTAAAAATAAGAAAATAAAAGTGAGGGCAACCACTGTATTGAACAGAAACCTCATATTTCTGGCACATTTCAGAAGAAAGGAAAAAACCTCTTTAAAAATATAACAAACATTTAAAACACGATAGCTAGCTAAGTTAACTATTGCTATTTTTGGGGAAAGTCCCAGCCTGACACCTTGAAAAAATTTGAAGTCAAAAAGCTTCCAAATACCCTTCAAAGTAATTTTTTTTGGCACGGTGGAGGACTTAAAAAAAGGATGCAGGGCAGAAGGACCAAAAGAGAGTCCATCTCTGTGTTAGGGAGTCCACGACTACTAATCACAAGCTAAATGATGCTGCAGTCCTGGATGAGGAGGGAGCCGTCCACCAGCACTAGTAGTGTCTCTGCTCTGTGATATGGCTGTTATATGATGTGCTGCATTGCAGCGTGAAAAAAGTGTGAGAAGTGAGACCAAATAAAGCAGATCTTTGATAGAAGAGAGATGCTAATAAGGAATAATCTCCAGCAAGGAGGAAGCGTTAGCACCGTAGAAGGAATGACCACCTTAACGACTACAAAAAACCAACAGCCCTCCTCCCCAAACAAGCACTGTGGTATATTTTTACCACCTTGCATTCATTTGCCAGGGGGTGGGAGAGGACACAGTTCTGCTTCCTTGAGAAATGAAAAAACCCAAATCAACAAAACTGCAGATGTGAAGAAGATATACAGTTTTCCTATCAGCAAGGGGAAAAAAAAAAAGTTTTCTCTAAATTAGAGCCTGATTCCATGTTTGAGAAGACAAATTTTGCTTTATCACTCCATATTCTTAGTACCCTTCTAGGGAAACCAAAATTAGAAGCGTTTCTCACGATGTTTGTGCTACTGATCCAGAAAATATGAGGCCATGTGTGTGCGGGAGTTAACTTTATGTGAAGGCCAGGCTAGTTAAACAAACTCATTACATTCAGCAGAAATAAAACAGCATGAGCAGGAATTTGTCACTTTTCAGCCACCATCTTGGATTTCCTCCTGTGAAGCCAAATCCTGCCTGTAGCTGTATCCAAAGCTCTTGTCTCACATTAGAGATGAGGCAACGTGGTCCTGGTTTCTGGCTTTTGCCATTGCAGGATGAAGCCTTGGCTTAATGAAAGGCTGAGTTTTACTTCTTGGAGTAATGCTTTTTGAAGTCCCGATTTATACTCTTGTGAATACTGCCAGTTTTGTAAGATCTAGTGTGAGATTTTTCAAGGGGGCCAAAAAGTCAAATTCTTAGAGCTGTGAAGTCCCACAGAATTGACTCAAGAGTTCCCCTGAAGCCTGGATTTCTGGGTTGCAGAGCATATGCCCTACCTAAAGATGTGCTTTCCACCGGCACTCAGAGCATGCTGAGCTGCTGGGGGGCCATGTTGCTGTGTGGGAGCGATGCTGAGGTGGGCTGGGAGACAAGACTTATTATTCCAAAGGCAGCATCCTGCCAGAGACAGGTCTCATTAGGTGGGAGGCAGAATCCTACTTTCAGAACAAAAGCCGGTATCTCCTCCTGGATCAACATTGTCATATGGTTGTACCGGCACACACAGAGCTACTGCAAACATCTCTTTTCCAAGAGTGGTGCTTTAATGCACACATATTCTTAGGTGCTTTGGCAACTCTCCCCTCTCCCTTGACTTTTGTTTTCCCCACTAACCACTGTCGTTTGCTGCTTGAGGTACTAATGGTGCTGGCTTAGGTCCTGAGCTTGGCCTGCTTTGGAGGACTTGAAGGTTGCGAACAGTTCATATTTCCACATGGCTTAGGTTACCTGGGTGTAGGATGTAGGCTCAGGAGCTCCTTCTAAGACTGAAAGCTTTTCAAGTTTCATGCTGAGAAGTGGGGATTTCCTTTTCAGAGGAGGAAATCCAAGATGGTGGCATATAAATGTGGTGAATGGAGCAAAGAAGGGGAAAAAGACTGGTTTGAAGACATGGTAGGAGGAATTTAATCTAAATAGCAACCTCACAGTCTGTATCGTAATGACTCTCAGATCCTGGAACCACTTCAGTCTGTGTTTTATAATGTACCTAAGACATGCCCTTATTGCACTGTAACACCTGCCATATTGTAAGTTATTTCTGACTTCTCATACACTTTTTGGCAGCTGTGGAGTTTACTTTAGAAGTTACTGCATATGCAAGTTCAGCAGCTTTTCTGCAGGATTTACTTACCGCCACATGTTAAGGGGTTAAGAAGGCATGCACTCAGGGGCAGGCCAGACTCTCCTCCCAGAATGGTGTAAATCAGGAATTACTCTCTTTTGAAAGTTGTAGTATTTCCTTATTCAGAGATGACTATTCTTTACCACCAAAAGACCAGTGGAATCAGAAACATATGGGTTGTTATTTTCTCAGTATCTGGTCCAGCACTCACACAACTGTCTTCATAAGGAGCTGGATCAGGCTGTTAAAGTGCAAAAGACTTTGTTCTCCATAATACATTAAATTTTAATTC
This sequence comes from Antrostomus carolinensis, assembly GCF_000700745.2. NCBI lineage: Eukaryota > Metazoa > Chordata > Aves > Caprimulgiformes > Caprimulgidae > Antrostomus > Antrostomus carolinensis. Next base: position 16,598 of record NW_010335450.1, read on the forward strand.
ATGTAAGTGTATTTCCAAGATGTCATTCCTGAACATATTTTACTCACACAATCCATACCAACACTAATTCTGATTCTGCACTGCTTCCTCAGGCTAGCTGTTAAATTAAAAGAAAGATTAATAGGCTTACTTTGCAGATAGTCTTTGTCTTTCTGCCAGGCAATATATGCTTCCCAGATTTGCAAAAAAATTCTCATGCATGTGGGTATTTATTTCCAGATTATTTTCCATTTCTATGAAATAAGTTTTGCACCTTTTATTAATTGTCCATGGGTACTGCTTCATCGTATATTTTAGATGGAGTATCTATTTCAGACCTGTATTTCCTCCAAATGAGGGTCTCTGTTTCTCAGACATATTGGCAACATTGGTCTAGTAACCCTTATTGGACTCCTTGAGATATCCTTTATAGTTTCATTCAAGTTTCAGTATTGTCTCTTGTTCTTGAATGTATACAAGAACATCAAACCCAAAAAGCATCCATATTGGGTCAGTCTTTGGGTGGCACCAAATCCAGGTACCTGGAGTCCAGGTGAAGCCTATGTGATATCTCTTAGTAATACATCCCAGCTCCAACCACTTGCCACACAAGGGCTTCGTAAGCCAAAGGTGGCTTCTGTGGACTCCATGTGTACACTATTTACAACATCTTTCAAACCCTATGGATACCCATAGCTTTTATCTTTAAACGAAACATATTCTTAAGTGTTACGCTATGATGAGATGTACTAGCCCTTCATGTATATGGGGACCAGATACAGGAATGGTAGAAGTATCTCCAGTTTCCAATTTGGCTTGAAGGAAACATTGACAGGAGCAGTAACAACAGTTTCCAAAATCCAAATCATATTTGGCATCTAACACCAAAAGTGCCCACAGATTATGTTTATCATAGAATCATAGAACCGTTTGGTTGGAAAAGACCTTTGAGATCATTGAGTCCAACCATACCTGTCCACTACTAAACCATATCTCTGAGCACCCCATCTACCTGTCTTTTAAATACCTCCAGGGATGGTGACTCAACCACTTCCCTGGGCAGCCTGTTACAGTGCCTGACAGCCCTTTCAGATGGAAAGTTCAGTGAAGAAATTCTTCCTGATATCCAATCTGAACCTCCCTTGGTGCAACTTGAGGCCATTTCCTCTTGTTCTATGACTAGTTACTTGGGAGAAGAGACACACACCTGCCTCGCTACACCCTCCTTTCAGGTAGTTGTAGACAGTGATAAGGTCTCCCCTCAGCCCCCACTTCTCCAGGATAAACAACCCTTGTTCTCTCAGCCACTCTTCGTAAGACCTGTGCTCTAATTCCTTCACCAGTTTCACTGCCCTTCTCTGGACGTGATCCAGCACCTCCATGTCCTTCTTGTAGTGAGGGGCCCAAAACTGAACACAGTACTTGAGGTGCAGCCTCACCAAAGCTGAGTACAGGGGAAGGATGACTTCCCTGGTCCTGCTGGCCATGCTGTTTCTGGCACAAGCCAGGATGCTATTGTCCTTCTTGGCCACCGGAGCACACTGCTGGCTCATGTTCAGCCGGCTGTCAACCAACACCCCCAGGTCCTTTTCTGCCAGGCAGCTTTCCAGCCACTCTTCCCCGAGCCTCTAGCGTTGAATGGGGTATCAATCTTTTGGAAACTGAACTCAGACGTTCTGCTCTTTTCACAAAAGCATTAAGGATTTATGATCAGAGGTGTGAGGTGGATTCAGATTGCTAAGAATAGTGAAGAGTTTCAAAGATTTTGCTGAAACTGGAGGGATTTTTCAGTTATATCAATTTACTTTTTTCTGTTTAAAAATTGTACTAAAGGCCAAAATAACACTTTCAACTTTACTCCTCAAACCATAAGCATCTAGTGCAGATTGTGAAGAGCTGGGTTTGTTGGGATTTTTTTGTGACTGGGACAAGATACTCACCAAGGTGACTGCGACAAGATACTCACCAAGGTGACTGCAAACACTACAGCATCTGGATTGTTTTTCTTTTTCACCTATAGCCTGATGAAGGACCAAATGGTTATGCATTCAGAAATGGGGCATTGCTGGGATAATTTCTTTACTTTTTGACATCTTTGGCATCTCCAGCTGGCTTTGGTGTTGTTAAGTTCAAGAGTAAGACACCTTAACTTAGACATTCACAGTTAGGTGTCCTCGTGGGGGCCAGTAAAGGGGCTTAGTTGCCTCAACTTAGTGGTATTTGAATCGCCCACAGATATCCCATCAGTTTTCAGTTTCTGCTCAAGAGAGATATGGGGATCCCAAGGGTCCCATGTCAGATTTGCCAGCCCCGTAAGGGTGTCTTGAATACCACAGAGCATCTCAAGTGACACTAGACATCATTGGACCAAGCTCTCAGTGACAAGCTAAGGATGAGATGAATCACTGCCAAGGATTCTCCAACTGTGCTAGGTTGTCTATGGAGTACAGTAGGAGCACTGACTCTCCCCTTGCCCACAGACAGTGGCTTGTAGATATTTCCATGTAGGAGATTAAATCTCAGTCAGAAACCACTCCTCAGTGTGCTGAGTATGTGTGTAAAGATAATTCTTTGCCCTTGATAACATGTTAGTTTTAAAACGGCTTTTATCACTGCAGCATTATAAAGTTTTACATGTAACACTATGATTCTCAGCAGCTTGATGACTTCAGGAGACAAAGTTGTATTGCTGGAGCTATTCATTGATTAGTTAAAGTCAGATCTCATTATTACCTTTCTTCATTAATGCCTTTTGGAAAAGGAGAGATGCTAATATTTTTGTGAGTTTGTCCTTATTGAACTCTGGGGAAATCAACAGTATCAGACTGTAATTCGTAATGGACTGAACTTAGAATGAACTCCCTTTTTTGTTGTTTGTTTTGCATTTGCTTTACTGCTATGAATATAAGAAAGTGATACTATTATTGTCTGGAGCCAGTTGTAAGCGGCAATTTTTTTCTCCCCTAAAACTCTCAGTAGAGGCCTAACACTGTCCTTGCTCAAGTCAATGAAAAACTACCTCTCACAGAAATGGAAGCAGAATTATGCCGATAAATAAGTCTTGAAATCCCACTGAAAATGGGTGGAGACCATACCATTCCATAATACACTTTAATGCAAACATATGTTGGACTTTCAATTAATAATGATCACTGGAGACCAAGTGAAGGGTGGACAATTACAAAAAAAATAGTTTCTTAGACATTTTGCTTGTGTTCAGAGGTTTAATATACTGCTGGCAGAAAAGAGCTGAATGGGAGCCATTAGTTTGTATGATTCTGAGATTTCTCCGTATTTTCCTTCTCTCTCTCAAGTCCTCACCCTCCAGAGTTTCCAAGCATGCAGTACCATGTAGGATTGGTACCCTCTGCCCAGTGCCCAAGATCACTGACATACTGAACATGTAAAAATCACAAATTGTACAAGATAAATGTGTGGTTTTGTGATGCCAAGAATACAAATCATTACTTTATATTACAGTATTGTATTGGGTTTGC
>NW_010335451.1:0-410 GCF_000700745.2 Antrostomus carolinensis
AAAAAAAAAAACCATCACAAACCTGAGTTGCTTCAACTCTTCCCAATCTTATATTTTATATTTTCCTTCAGGATAAAATTGCTCAGACAAGAATTAAATCCACCTCTCCTAAAAATGTGGCTTAAAAAAAAAAACCAGGTGTGAGGATGGATCCAGCCTCTTTTAAACAGTTTGATCTGTAAATAAAAATCATCCCACAGATGTTTTATTCAGAAAAAATTGTGATTTCTAAGAGATCCTTTTTATTTTTGAAGGATTTGTTGATTTTTTTTAACTACAAGTGAATTCTTCTCCAGTTTCACACAATTCCTGCCTGGTTTTATTCAGAAAAATTAATGATTTCTAAGAGATCCTGTTTATTTTCCAAAGATTCATTGAATTTTTTTAACTACAAGTGGATCCTTCTCCAG
>NW_010335452.1:0-209 GCF_000700745.2 Antrostomus carolinensis
GGAGCGGGGAACGGAAATGGGGAACGGCACCGGGAACGGGAAACGGCACGGGGGAACCGGGAACGGCACCGGGAAACGGGAATGGCACAGGGAACAGGAGCCGGGAACGGGAAACGGGAATAAGGAACGGGGAACGGCACCGGGGAATGGCAACAGGGAACGGGGAAGGGGGAACAACAACGGGGAACGGGAACCGGGAACGGGAAACG
>NW_010335453.1:0-11629 GCF_000700745.2 Antrostomus carolinensis
CAACAATGCAAACTGGAAATTCTTGTCCAGGAAATTGTAGCCACAGAAACACTGTGTCTGGGGCTGAGGAGGAAAAGGTGGTGATGTCATGAATAATTGGGCTGTGAGAAAAGATGGAGCATGAATAAGGAGGGAAATATTCTGACGTCTGTCTTTAAAGCTGGAAGATAAACACTTGTTGTGAATGGTACATGCTGGCTTCCAAAAGGGCTGGTTAGAAGAAGAACGGTATTAAATGACCACTCAGAAATATATGAATGATGCTAATGAGGTTTCTCAGCTCTCTCCTAGCCCCACCAAACACATGTAACACCTCTCAGCTCGTGTCTTGGCCCTTCCGCTGTGGATATTGATGGCAATGGAGAGCTGCTGCTGTTCCTGAGATTTACAGAGGTCTGAGTCCTCCTCCTGCCCCTGCTCCCTCCTCTCTCTGTCCCTGCCTGCTCCCTAGGACCATGTGGCATTGCTTGAGGCTGCTGCAAGCTGAGGCTGCACAGGCTCCAGGTATGAGGTGGCCAACAGCTCTCACCTTGCCCAAGAGGACCCAGAGGACACTGGGTGACCATAGGGATCTCATGGATGAGGTTCCTTGGTGGGCGGATGGTATGAAACACTGCCAGGTAAAGCCTTCTGGCCCAGCAGTGGTCCTGCCTTCAACCATCTGCATTTCCCCAGCACCCCAACTCCCCTTGCCCCAGTCCCAGGGTGGCCATTCACTGCAGTCGCTTGCAGAAGGCACCTAAGTAAGGACTTTGCTACGCTGACAGCTCCCCCATCACCCTGCTCCTTCTGTCTTCCAACTCAGAGCCTTCCCAGGGAAATTTACCACTGCATGCTTTACATGGAGCAGAGCCCTCTGCCTTGCCTCCGTAACACACAACAAGCACCCTGGTGTTGAGAAGGTGCCTGATGATGGCTCCATGTCAGCATGACAGCCACTCCCAGGGCATCCAGTCCAGTCCAGCCCAGGACCATCATGTTGGGCTGCTTGACAGGAGCACAGAAGAAAGGCACTCCATTTCCCAGAAGGTTTGGAGAAGAAAACAACAGGCTTGTACCAGTCAGTCCCTGGACCTACTACTACACTGGAGTTTCACTTTGGAAACTGCACGTAAAGCTCATTGAAAAAAATGCAACCTGCTACTAGAAAGATAGAGAAAGTTAATCTATGCTATAGGTCTAAAAATTCAAGTGAGCCTCAGCTGGGGAGGGCTGCATTCCAACCCCACCCAAATCATAAAGCTGAGAAAACTTCAATGGGCTCTAGCTTCTGGATTATTATTATTATTATGACAGGGTTTTCCTCTCAGGATTCAGACTCTCTCTAAATGGTGGGAAAAAGGGTTTTATACAACCTCCAGTCTCCACATGACAAAGTGGCTGCCTATTCCTACAGTCATCTGAACAGAATAGACGGAATAAGCTATTGTCTGTGCTCAGAAGTCAGCCACTGCACCAGCACTTGATTGGTCCAGGATGTAGAGGAACAAAAAGGTCATTGAATAAAAGAAGAACAATACTTCTCATGAAACAAATGAGCTTTTGCTAATTTATAACATGTTTGGTTTGGGTATCATATACATCAAAATGATGTAATTAGTAAATGTCATTTTCTGGAGAGAGAGAGCTCAGCAAACCCTTAATGATGGGAATTTCCTGCCCCAGACTGGAGTCTCTGGATTACCAGGACATCATAAAGATGCTGTATTTCACTAATAATTAGAACAGGCATGAATCGGGACCTAGATGTGTGACAAGGGAAAAGGGAAAAAGGAAAAAGTTCACCTACTGCAAAGGTTAGTTGCACTGAAGGATTAATGAGAGGAACACAATGGACTGAAGGCTGATTAAAAACTGTCTTGCACATTCCACACCCAGCGTTTGAATCCTGGAATCTGAATTGGTCCTACCTCCAAATATCAACATTGCTCAAACCTGTCACCATTTGGCTCTGGCCCTGACCACTTGGCTGATGATATTTCTGTGATGGACACAGTCATAAGTTCAGCTCCCAAAGCACTTCAGGCAGAGGAATGTCCAGACTGGGACAGAAGCTTTGCAGTTTGCGCAGCGCTCTGCTGAACCCTGCATTAAATTGCAAGGGTAATTTTCAGTAAGAGACCTCCATACGCTCAACACCAAATTCAACTTCAACTTCAAAAGTTTTGAGGGCGTTGATCACCTGCACACACACAGACCCACATGGTCACATTCATAACTCAAGGCATGCTCACACCAGAGGTTATGCTCTCCAGGTCTGAGGTGAAGAACTGCTCTCATGACGTTCTTCGCTCAGAAGGGAGTCAGAAGTACTGGAAATGCCATGTAGGAGACATTTCCCAAGCACTGCCATTCCAAGTTGCGTAAGGCCATATCTCAAGACTCCCAATACTAACAAAGCCAGACCCACTGCAAGACATGAAGAACCTAGGAACATACAGAACCTTCTCATTAAGAAAAACAGTAAGTATTTTACCCTTTCTCTGCAAATTAGACCTGAAACTAAGCTGAGGGTAGACTTGTCCAAGCCCACCAGAAAGAGCAGTTGTCTGCAGCAGTGAAAGCCAAAAGATCTAAACTCCCTTTTCAGATATGTGTCTGCCAAAGAACCTCCTTGCATCTCCTCCTCCAGGTCCTGAAGCCAGTCCTGAGCTGAATGTTGTTATAATGACAGAAAAAAAATTGTTTCTGCTTGCATTTTAGAATCATAGAACCACAGAATAGTTTGGGTTAGAAGGGACCTTTAAAGACCATCCAGTCCAATCCCCCTGTAGTGAGCAGGGACATCTAAATCAGCTTATAAGGGACGAAGAGACATAGCAAATAGCTAGGGCCCGACCAGACTCAAAAAGCCTACCAAAAAGGCTATGCCCTGACCTAGTTGCTCAGACTTGGGAGATGACAGAGATCCACTGATTTTCCATGTTTTCATTTCATATATTGTTGACCCTTTCCCTCTGGAAGTTTTGCATCAGGTTTTGGACCCAAAGCTCCTGTTGTAGCATGAAGACCTTCAGGGTACCTCAAGAGCAACGCAGCACGCTCTGTTCTCCAGGGCTCATCAGAGCTCAGCTGCTCACAAAGCAACTCCAATGGGACAGGGCTCTGAATTGAGTTGCCACCTAGAAAATCTTTTTTCACATGAAAAATCCAATAGGCAAATTTGTGAAGAGAAATCTCCTCTGGCAACAGCCATGGCATTCTCTGAGCTGTGTGATAAATATATTACATTAGTTCATGTTTCCTTCTTCGCAGGAATTACTCAGGCACATGCGGAACAATAACACAATTTGAAAAAAAACTTCCTTGATCATTTTTGTTCTAACTTTGTTCTTTACAGCAAGTTAACTGTATGTAAAGACCCAAAAGGCCAGCAAATACTAATCACAGAGCCTCTTCTGCCAGTAATGGGCATGTTTGAGCTGGAAATGTTTAACTGTTAGGGATTTTCATCTCTCTATTAGCAAAGGAAGGACACCTCTAAATGTGACATTCTTCTCCCCAGGAAATACCCTTACATTCTCTGCTAGCTCAGAAAGGAAAACACTTCACTGCAAATAATTTACTTCACACCCGCTTCTTTCCTTTACTTTAATTTGCTTTTTCAAAAATTCCTTCTGCTGCCAATTTTTCTATCTTTTATGAAGATTAACCCAGCAATTCTCACATTTGTGAACAGCTCCAACGGAAACCTGCTAAATGAATAATCTTGAGTCAACAAAACCATGTTCTGATGGGCCCTGGCTGAGCCAGCTGCATTTGTGTGACAGCAAAAAGAAAAGCGTGAATTTCCTCCTTGGAGGTAGAGCTAAAAAGCAGAAAAGGTTACCACACATCCATTGATCCACCGTACATATGTCATCATTTCTGTGCTCCCAGCTCCCTGCAAAGCAGTGTCAATATAACCCTCTTTGTATAGCTGATGTGCAACAGCTCATGTCCCCCAAAAACTCCACTGTGGGCCAGAGCTGAGGGCATATCAGGCAACGGCACTGGCTGGGGGACACTTACCTATTCACAAAGGCTTGAGAAAGTTGCTCGATCTGGCTTTTCCCTGGCCATGGGACCATGTTATAGGACACGTTGCACAATCCTGCTTCTGCACTGGGCTGTTTCCATAGGTTATTTTCAGGAAAGTGGCTCCAGGTTAACACTCCTGATCTCAGATGAAGCAGAAAAGCCCAAGACAGCAAAGCACGTGGATCCCACCAGCTCCCAAGTAGGGCAGTGCCACCAGGACGGCAGTGCTGCAGAGAGATGCTCACCCAGCTCCTCCAACCCTGCTATGTACAGCCACACAGGCGAGGACCACAGCCAAGCCAGGTACGTATTTCAGTGCTTCCTTGCTGTGGTGGTTTCACCCTTTTGGTTTGTAGGCAAACACAGCCTGCTCGCTCATTCTGACCCCCCTCCAGGGAGTAGGGGAGAGAATTGGAAAAAAAAAAAGGGCAAGGAGACTGATGGGTTGAGATAAAAACTGTCTACCAATTAAAGTAAAATGATAATGATAACAGTGATAACAGAATATACAACTGAGTGATGCCCAGTGCAGTTGCTCACCACCCGCCGACTGATGCCCAGCCTGTGCCAGCCAGTGATCCCAGAGCTGAGACAGTCCTCAAACACAAACCCTGGAGGAGCAATCCTGAGTGATCCCTGAGAGAATACCCCTGATTTCCAGTCAGCCCTGGTTAATGTACTGACATGATGTGATAGGATATGGAATATCTCATTGGCACATCCAAATATCAATTTTGGGTTTTGCTATTCACTGCACTCCTCTGTCCCAGTCCTAATGCAGCTGTGAACCAGCCAAACACAGTGGCCTATGGCAACTAACAACTTTAGTACCTTATCAACATTCTTCTCGTAACAAATCCCACACTGAAACTAAAGCACAGCTATTCCAGCTACTGAGAAGAAAATTAACTCCATCCCAGTGAAGCCAGAACTGTCTGGTGGCAGCTCTCTTATCATAAGGGGAACAAGGATGCAGCCCTTCCTGCACAGCCGGGCAGATACCAGTGTATGACACACCAGGAGAGCAGGTAAAGATGTTGACTCACAGACAATCCACCTTTTTTCGGCAAACTTCTCATTTACCATAAATGAGTGCGTACAGCCCTCTTTCAGTTCCTCTAAGTCACACTCCAGTTTAATTCTACCTTAAGATCACCAGATAAGAACATGTTCATAATCTCAAGATAATATCATCTGTCTACACCTATTTTAAATGCCACAAGCATGATTCAAAGAAATCAGGTTAATGGGCTGAGTGTGAGGCCGTACAGGTGGGGATTGAAAGGGAACTTGCTGTAAAGATGAATAGCCTATGACAGCATGTGGGTGTAGAGATGTGTGGGTGGCAACACACCAAAGAAATGAGCAGCTCTTGTTTGTTCCAGTATTTTCCTACATTTTTGATGTCTGGACAGACAGAAGCAATAAAGATACAATGCCGGTTAAACATTCATTTGCTGTCTACTTAGAAAATACACCACTGAGCTAACCAGTCTCTTCTTCTCATCGTATCAGTCCAAGGTCATACATATTGCCAGTAACTGCACAGTTCAAGCCTTGTCTTTGGATTTGGTAGAGTGTGTGTCCTCAGAGGTCTGTCACCCAACCACTGGCAGATGCAGACAGAGCCACCCCTCTGTGTCTTCAAATATTTTGTGGCTCTTTCCTGTCCCTTTCCTGTGGATGGTGGGACCAGAGCCCTGTCCAGAGCTCCAGAGATTACAACATTGCAAATTCAAATTGCAGACAGTTGAGTTTCATCCCCAGTTCCTGTCCTGAATTCTTCCAACACTCCACCTGCTTGTTCATAGAGGGAGGCATGAAAATGGCAGTAAACATGAAAAAGCTTGGTCTATTGAGAGCTTCACAGTGGACAGAAGTTAACACCTCCTGCATAACACAGGGCTATCAAATGCCAGCTGGTATTTAAGCCCTGCCTATGCACATAGCAAGGGAAGGACTTTTATAACCATGCAACATCCAGTAGTGTCCTGGAAAACCAGTGAATTTTCAGCATGGATATCACAGAATGGTTTGGGTGGGAAGGGACCTTTAAAGCTCATCTAGTCCAACCCCCCTGCAGTAAGCAGGGACATCTTCAAATACATCAGGTTGCTCAGAGCCCCATCCAACCTGACCTTGAATGTTTCCAGGGATGGGGTTTCTACCACCTCTCTGGGCAACCTGGGTCAGGGTTTCACCAGCCTCAGTATAAAAAATTTCTTCCTTATATCTGGTCTAAATCTCCCTTCTTTTAGTTTTAAACCTTCACCCCTTGTCCTGTAACTACAGGCCCTGCTAAAAAGTCTGTCCCCATCTTTCTTACAGGCCCCCTTCAAGTATTGAAAGGTGCAATAAGGTCTCCCTGGAGCCTTCTCTTCTCCAGGCTGAACAACCCCAACTCTCTCAGCCTGTCCACACAGCAGAGGTGTTCCATCCCTTTGATCACCCTTGTGGCCTCCTCCGGACCCGATCCAACAGGTCCATGGCTTTCTTGTATCAAGGACTTCAGAGATGGACACAGCACTGCAGGTGGGGTCTCACCAAAGTGGAGTAGAGGGGTAGAATCACCTCCTTCAACCTGCTGGCCACACTTGTGATGCAGCCCAGGATACAGTCATCCCTCTGGGCTATGAGTGCACACATTGATGGCTAATGCCCAGCTTTTTATCCACCAGTACCCCCAACTCCTTCTCTGCAGGGCTGCTCTCAGTGCCTTCATCCTCCAGCTTGTATCGATACCAAGGGTTGCCTTGATCCAGGTGCAGGACCTTGCACATGGCTTTGTTGAACCTCACGAGGTTCACACCAGCCCACTTCTTGAGTTTGTCCAGGTCCCACTGGGTGGCATCTCATCCCTCAGGCATCTCAACCACACCACTCAGCTTAGTGTTATCTGCAAACCTGAGAGTGCACTTGATCCCACTGTCTATGTCATTGATGAAGATATTAAACAGTACTGGTCCCAGTATGGACCCCTGTGGGACACCACTCATCACCAAACTCCATCTGGATATCAAGCCATTAACCACTACCCTCTGGATGTGATGATCCAACCAATTCTTCATCTACTGAAGAGTCCATCCATCAAATCCATCCCTCTCCAATTTAGAGAGAAGGATATGTACATGGCATTGGTGTGGTGAGGGTCTCTGCATGTGTTCAGAGTGAGAGATCATCAGGAAGACACAGATACTCAGTGTTAGGTGTTACCAGCAGGCTCACAACCAAACTCCACAGAAGTCCTCACAACCTATGACAACTTATTAAAGCAGCACTCTGGTTTGGGAGAGAAAGTATACATTGACAATAAGTCCAATCAAGAAGTCCCACCCAGACACCAGCATGCAGACTCCCACGTGTCCACACACACAGTTGCCAGGGAAATGGCCACAGCAAAGCATTGCTCCTGGAGTTGTCATACTTTGTTTTTCCCCAGTTTGTGAGCTGCTTTCCTGATAAAGAGCTGGCAGAAACAGCCAGCTGCTATCTCATCTCCACAGAAACTGCTTCCTTTACCAGACTGGCTGTCAGCACTTACACACAGCCACTGGAGAGCTAGGTCCCTGTGGAAAATGTCCTCTAAACTTCAGAAAAAATTAAAATACTTTGATCAATGCAAGCCATTGATCCTGGTTTGCATGTTTGACGTAGGATTACACCCTGCTTGTTGCTGCTCCATTCACTGTTGTCAAATGCCCTACCTCTGCAGATGTCCCATGGGAGGCAAAGGCAGTCCAGTGCTCCAAACACAGTAAGATCTCACCCAGATGGAGGGGAGGAAAATAGGATCTAACAGGGCAAATCCTGATGGAGAAGGCTGCCCTGAGCAAAGTCAAGGGACATCTTCCCTTTACTGTGGCACTGCTTTAGGACAGGACAGAGTGGACAACTCAGGAAAGGAAGAGTCAGGTACCTTCTGACCGACCATCCCTACAGGACTTCACCAGGTACAGATACAAAGTTTGCACTCCAAATTTCCAAGAACTTCTAACACAGCAATGACTTCTGTCACTTACTCACCCTTAGGTCAAAGCAACGTAAATTCACTTTCATCTCTTAGAAACTGAGAGCTTCAGCTTTTATCCAACCCTGAGGCTTTCTGCAGTACAACCTCCAAGCTGAACCACTGCTGGAAATCAACAACTCAGCAGTTTCTGGCAAAATCACCAGCACGGCCTGCTGGCTCAGGGAACTGATTGTGACTTATAGCATCTCTTCAGGCCACCACCCAACAAATTAGTGACCAAAAGTCACTGCCATCTAGACATACCACCTATCTTATGTACTATGAATCATATGGTTTCTATCTCGCTGCCAATGGATATCGATCCACACACAAAGCTTGCAAGCATCTTCTCGAATGGGTATAGTAGAATCATAGAATGGTTTGGGTTGGAAGGGACCTTAAAGATCATCCAGTTCCAACCACCCTGCCATCAGCAGGGGCACCTTCCACTAGACCAGGTTGCTCAAAGCCTCATCCAACCTGGCCTTGAACACTTCCAGGGAGGAGCAGTCACAACTTCCTTGGGCAACCTGTTCCAGTGTCTGACCACCCTCACAGGAAAGAATTTCTTCCTAATATCTAACCTAAACCTCCCCTCTTTCAGTTTAAAGCCAATACCCGTTGTTCTATCACTACCTGCCTTTATAAAAAGTCCCTCCCCAGCTTTCTTGCAGCCCCTTCTAGTACTGGGAGGCCGCTATAAGATCTCCCCAGAACCTTCTCTTCTCCAGGCTGAACAGCCCCAACTTTCTCAGCCTGTCCTTGTAGGAGAGGTGCTCCAGCCCTTGGATCATCCCCATGGCCCTCCTCTGGACTTGTACAAACTTTCTAACACTACTGGCTACCCCTCAACATCGGCATGAAGGAACGTTAGAAGAGCAGCAAAGATTAGCTTGCACTGCTCTTGTTTGTGCTGTACTGGATCCATTAGTAAGAGAAAGTATCATCCTGTAAAGCTGTGAGCCCAAAATCTCCCAGCAGCACTGAATTCAAGGAGAGTAATTTTGGGGCATCAAGGAAACCTGGCCTGAATTGTAACCCACTGGCACAGAATTCAGTGTTATTTTATTATCAATCTCTGTTGTTTTAGGAGTGAACTGAAACCACTTTGGTGTTGATATACCACAAGCCTCATCCATATTGTCATCATTGCCATGTTTTGCTAAGACAGGCTCTGTTCTATTTGTACAGCAGCTTTTCTTGGCCTTTCCTCATCCAGGCTGCAGTCACTCAGAGTATGGTAACTTCTATGAACCACCCTTCTAATCACTCTCACTGGCTACCTCTGAATGACTGCTCACTTAGAACTAATGTGAATGAAAGCAATGTAAATAGCAATTTTAAGATCAAGCTTGAGTTCACCAAATTGCCTATCAGGTAAATAAGAAGAGAAACAAGAGTCAGAGCTAAGAACCTGGTTTGAGACCTGATGCCAACTGGTGCACTGCAGAGGCTTGCATTTGTTGTTGTTTTTTTTTCTCAAACTGTTGCCTTCAGAAGAGCAGATGTACCCATGTCTGAGATATGTGTGCTAAACCAGGCTTCCTGGACACCTCTTTAGATCTAGTCCTCCACCCTCTGCCCTACCTCCTGCTATGCACTGTACAAAGAATGTACCCCCATACTTTTTCTGTTATGTCCTTTTTCAGCTTTGCTTCATTATTTGTGCTGAGATCTTTACAGGCAATGTCACTTTACCAATCCAGTACTTGTTCTTACCTTAAACATCCAGCACATCCCACGACCTCTGACCTCAGCTGTGACTCTGACCAGTAACAGACCAAAAACAAGCTTCTTCCCTCTCACACAGCTTGTCTCTGGACAACTCACCACTTTTATCCTGCTATAGTGCTGGCTAACAACAGAGTTCAGGTCAATGCAGCATTTTCCATCATGAGGAACACCTGCCTCTGGGTTTAGGAAGAGCTTCTTGGCAGGGCTGCCTTGCCTCAGGTGATGCCACCTTCATTAAGAGCCTCATAAGAACCACAGAAGTAAATTAGCAGGTGGGTATATTTGCTGTCTTTAACCATTTCCCCACTGTTTAGAGGATGAAGAGCTACTTTGAAGCAGGTTCATCATAGAGGATATTTTATGAGATTATGTGGTTCCTGTGTTACTCACCTTAAGTGTACCAGTGAACTGTGTTCCCCTCACACAAGAGGAGCAGGAAGGAGGGAGCAAGCAGAATTTGCAGTAGCAGTCATATCCCTGCCAGGCTTTTATCTCCAGCATCTTCTGTCATTGCTTCCCTGCTAGAGCTCCACTGGTGGCACTCACTTTTGGAGAGCTAATGTCCCTAGTGATTTTTCTGCCCTGTCATCTACACTTTGTCAGAGAAAAAGCAGATATCACGGTGGTTAAAATTCAAGGTGACAGGACATAGTCTACAGTCCCATTCCAACTCCTGCTACCGTGTCTGACAGGAGAAGGAAAGGGAAACGATGAGGAAAAAAGTTCATAAAGGCCTTACCAAAAATCTCAAGTAAAAAAGCTACATCTAGGAATACTTTAAAGCTGGAATTAGTCCTTGCAAATGAATGCTTACTGTTTTCATCAATTTAAAGAGTTAGCAAAAATTAATTAGCTGTCAATTGTTTCTAAAATGAGACAAGAAGCAGCACTGATCCTCAGGGAGGCTACAGCAAGCATGAAATGAAACACAACAAGAAAATCTGGCCAAAACTCTTAAACAGGAAAACAAGCAGGCACCAAAATAAGCAGTTGTACAGTATATTGTGTGGAGTGTCTGCGCTGGATAAGTCATCATGAACAGAGCAAAACATTTCCCAGTACATGAGATACAGCAATTTGATTATATTCTCCAAAGATTTGAGCTGCCACTATGTAGGTTTCAAGACTGAAGGCTAAATCATCTGCAAGATTCTAGATAATAAACACACTGGACAACTAAATTGTTATATGTCTTGGCATTTGACCAGCAAAATGTCCATGTAAAACCCTATGCCAGTAAATCTGCTTTTAAGCTGATTATTCAAGGGTTAACTATGAGATCCTCTAATGAATTAATAAAACCTAGACATATTTTAAAAGCTATTGACTCATCACAATATCTATTTTGGAGCATTCTGAATGCATAAACAATAAGATGGAAATGCTTTGTAACCTAGAAAGAGTTTGCTACCTGTGGTACATGCCATTTGAAATATTCCTTCACCTACTTTGGCTGCAATGCTCCAGATTTTATTAAGAATGGGCCTAAAACAGAATCTTGCATTAGACTCTCCTTCCACCAAAGTCTAAAGGGTGCTCGAAATCCAATTCCCAACACACAACCTGATTTTTCCAATTACTCCATTCAGCATCGTGGTTGTGGTACAGATCCCTGGTTTAATCCAGATATGCCATCTTTCCAGGTTTTAGCGGTGCCTTTTACTCAGGTGTCCTGCTGTGGCATAAGGAAGGTTTCCATGGAAAGGGTGTCAACGTGCAAGCAATCTGTGAGGCTGTATTTCTTTATACCTTGTAGCTAGTTCTGCAAATTTTGTCATAAGGATTGTGCTGTGCTCTTGTCAGGGCTGAGACATCCCCAGTCCTCTTCTCAGCCAGACATAGAATCATAGAATGGCTTAGGTTGGA
>NW_010335454.1:0-1275 GCF_000700745.2 Antrostomus carolinensis
AGCAGGAGGTTGATGTCACAGCAGGAGCTGGCTGCTGCAGCTGGGTGTCCTCCCAACCGCACAGGGTGTGGTAGGGTTTTGGAGATGTATGTTGCAAGCAGGGGTGAAGCCCTTGTGTGGCTGGCCAAAGAGATGAGACCATAATGGCTCAGATCTTTCTAAACGTTTGAAGGGGGAGCAAGCCTGTCCTGGGTGTTACAGGCTGAAGCAGTCCCCACGTTTGGAATGAGGGGTGTGAGACCCTGCCTCTCCCCCCTGCTCATTGGGTCTCTTCTGAACTGCAACAGGTACATCATGACAAGCGGCCGGACTATGGAGTCCACCAAGGAGTTCTTCCTGAAGCATCACTATTTTGGCTTGAAGAAGGAAAATGTCATCTTCTTCCAGCAGGGCATGCTGCCTGCCCTGGACTTTGATGGGAAGATCCTGCTGGAGGAGAAGGGCAAGATTGCCATGGCACCAGGTTGGTGGTCAGGAGCTGGCGGGAGGGCTGTGCAAGGGTGAGACGTGGTGCTGAGGACAAGTTTTTGGAGCTGGAGCCTGCATAGGGTGGTCTTGCAGGGTGATGTGGCCCACGGGTGACACAGGCTGGGAGGTGTCTGTCTTGGTGGGGAGGACCAGGGTGGGGTATGGCTGAGTCGGTGACCCTCCACCCCAGCTCTGTGGGGAAGGAGGATGGGTGTGGGTGGCTGATGGGACAGCTGGGTGTTGCTGCAGCCCCAATGGTTTGTTTCTTCTGCAGATGGTAACGGGGGCCTGTACCGGGCCCTAGGGGTACATGGCATCATGGATGACATGGAGCGGAGGGGCGTACAGAGTGTCCACGTCTACTGCGTGGACAACATCCTGGTGAAGGTGGCTGACCCCAGGTTCATCGGCTTCTGCTTGGAGAAGGGAGCAGACTGTGGGGCCAAGGTATGGTTTTGGGGGTGTGCAGGCACTGCTTCCCTGGAGCAGGCTGGGGTCTGTCCTGCTCCTTGCCTGGCTTCCTTGGCTCCTCACCCTTCCTTCACCAGCTTGCTGCAGCTGGGAGGGATAGCTAAGCACCGGGAGCTCGCTGGTGGAGTAGCACATGCTGCCGGAGTCCCACCTACCCCTTGGGTCTGGCACCCCGGGGGACGCAGGGTGTCACTGACCCCTGCCTGGCACTGCTTCCGTCCTGCCTTGCATGGGGATGTGGCACTGACAGCCCCAGGGCTCACAGGTCCCCCAGTCCCTGGGGCTGAGAGCTGCCAGGGAGCCTTGTGGGGCTGCCCAATCGCCCCCCTGGATGCT
>NW_010335454.1:1389-2448 GCF_000700745.2 Antrostomus carolinensis
GTGTCTTGCTGGTAGTATGTTGAATGCCCACAGCTTTACTTAAAGGCTGGATTAACAGCAAAGGGGCTGTGTAATTGTGTTTGCATTGGGCTTGGCTCTGGCAATCAGGTGAGAGGGTTTGCTGGCCTTGAAACTTCCAGAGAGCGAAATGGGAAAGGGAAAGTAGTTCCTCCTTCTGGCCCAAGAGTGAGGAGGAGGAAATAAACCCTAGTATGCAGAAAGGAGAAAGCCCTGTGTCCCTGCACACCGCCCTTCTGTGGTGGCACTGACAAGTAGGGTTTTCCTGGGGGGTCACATACCCAGAGGAAGGTGTGTGGGTGTGAGGAAGAGGAGGGAGGTCAGGTGTAGGGGGATGGCTCTGCTGAGCCAGCAGCCTCCTGCTTGTGTGCAGCAAGCTGGCTGTTCTCGTGCGGGCTGGGTGCTAAAAATATCTGTGCCCTCTGCCAGCCACACGCGGGCTTGGTGCCAGATCCTGCCTGTGCCCTCTGGGTGTGCCTGACACCCTGTCACCCAGCCCTGCTGTCTCAGCCTCCTCTGGTCACCATTGTCAGAAGCACCTGGGAGGGCTCCAGCATCCCTGTCCCTGCACTATCCCTTCTGTCCTGTGCAGGAAAACACCTCCATGGGGGCTGCTAGGGAGCATATTGGAAGCACAGGGCTTTGTGGGGTCTTCCCCTGACAGTGCTTCCCTTGGGCAGGTGGTGGAGAAGACCAACCCTACAGAGCCGGTCGGTGTGGTGTGCAGAGTGGATGGTGTCTACCAGGTGGTGGAGTACAGCGAGATCTCCCTGGCCACCGCCCAGAAACGGGGCCCGGACGGGCGGCTGCTCTTCAACGCGGGCAACATCGCCAATCACTACTTCACCACCGCCTTCCTGAAAGATGTCGTCAAGTAAGGGCCTGTTGGGAAAAAAAGCACTGGTGCTGAGTGGAGCTGGCTGCCTGCGCCTTGCTTCCCGCTGGCTGGGCTCCAGCTGTTTGCAGGCGTGCAGGGATGAGGTCTGCAGGGTCTGGCCCCTGCCCTTGTACGTGTTCCTTGACCCCACCTCTCTGCCCGGT
>NW_010335454.1:2482-4115 GCF_000700745.2 Antrostomus carolinensis
GCCATTGCTGGCTGTGGTGCTGGAGCGCAGGCATGTGGTGTCGTCCTCGCCTGGCTGCCCTGGGGATGAGCAGCCCATGTCTCGGGGTGGCTGGGGGTCCTGCTGCAGCAGTGTCCGAGCTGGGGGGCTGGAGACATGCCTCGCTCGGGTGAGGGACGGCTCTTTCTTGGCATGTTGCAGCACTTATGAACCGCAGCTGCAGCACCACGTAGCTGAGAAGAAGATCCCACATGTGGACATCACTACAGGGCAGCTGATCCAACCCGAGAAGCCCAACGGGATCAAGATGGAAAAGTTTGTCTTTGACATCTTCCAGTTTTCCAAGTACGCTCTTTTCTCTCTACAGGGAGCAGGCTGCTGGCTCTCCCTCAGGCAGCACTGGGGGTTGCCCCTGACCTCAGGGCTGTGCCCGCTGGCGATGCCCTGGGGTCAGGATGGGATGCCAGCTCCCATGCTGTTCAGCAGCAGTGGACAATTGTGCCCTGAGATGAGGAGGGACATGAGCAGCAGGAGGGGCAAGAGCTGCATGCCTTTGCTTGGCTGAGCCCTACTCCTGGGCCAGAGGTGCATCTCCTGACCCTACAGCCCTGGTCCTCCCCTCCCTCCTTCGTAGCTGTGAGGACAGCCCCTGGGTGTTGGCTGCAGGGAGGGCCATGGCCCTGACTCAGCCATGGGGAGAAGCCAAAGTGACAGGGAGCAGCCACGTTTCCCAAACCTGACCCTCCCTGCGCCCCGTTCCCCCTAAGGAAGTTTGTGGTGTACGAGGTGCTGCGTGAGGACGAGTTTTCTCCCCTGAAGAACGCGGACAGCCAGAATGGCAAGGACAACCCCACCACAGCCCGACATGCCTTGATGTCCCTGCACCACTGCTGGGTTCTCAATGCAGGGGGACACTTCGTGGATGAAAATGGCACACGCATCCCTGCCATCCCTCGGTGAGTTGCTGCCCCTGGCGCTCCTGCATCTTTTTTGAGTCTAAAACACCAGGCAGTCCCCAGCCCTTCTCCATTTCAGTGCTCCTGAAACCGGTGTTTGCTGGAAGCACCAGCAAGCCACTTTTTCCTGGGTGGTCTGTGGGGCAGAGATGGGTGTGGGCTGGGCAGTGGCTGCAGGAAGGAAGCTAGCTCCCTCAGCAGGAGCTTTCCTTCGTGATTCAACGCCTGTGAACCGAATCCTGCCAGTCTCTGTTGCATAGCCAAGGTTGCCTGTGCTGGGAGGAGGTGGCTCCCTAAAGCCCAAGCAAACCAGCAGATCCATGCAGAAGCCAGGCTGGGGTCATGGCATCCCTCAACTGAGAGAGCTACTGCTGCCCTTGTTTGGAGAACAGCAAACCCCAGACTTGTTCTGCTCTGTTTTTTTCCCCACCCTTGCTAACCCTTGTTTATTCCCACATAGTGTCACAAACGGAAGGTCAGAGGCCAGCCCAGCAGATGTCAATGACAAGTAACTATACCGTGCAGCGTGCATGGTGGCGGGGCTGTGCTTAGGTACTAACGGGCTGTAGGCAAAGCAGTGCCAGGCTGCGAGGGGTGCGCGCTGGGGAGCGGGTGCCCGTAGTGACTAACGGGGCTGGGGGCCGCATGCTGGGAGTGGGGCACGTCTCACTGCCGGGCCCTGCGGATGCCGCTTCTCA
>NW_010335454.1:4189-7970 GCF_000700745.2 Antrostomus carolinensis
TTCCGCTTGTCACGGTGGTGTGCGGTAGGCAGCGTCTGCTCCCTCCTGGGCAATTTCCCACAGAGGCAGCTGGGTGGGATGCTGTTGTGAAACACGCTGGCGTGTCCCTTCGATGGGCTGTCATCTGTTTGTCACGCCACGGTGTAGTGCAGCCCAGACTGATCCCGGCTGGTCCCGTAGCTGGAGACGACTGCCGTCTCCTGATGTTTGCCAGGCGTCCAGGCAGATTGAAATGGGATTAAAAACATTAAGTAAACGTCAAGCAGGCTTTGATGTACCATGTGGAAATCTCAGCGTAGGTGGCCAGCTGTGCTTTGTGTGACTTCAGCTCTTGAGTTTTGAAGATCCGGACCGTGACACTAGGGAAAGCCCTGGCTCAGCGCTTGAAAGTTTACAGAAGTAACCGGGAAGGTTGACAGAAGCATTAAAGCAACTTCTGTAAGAGCAGCGTGTGCCTCCGTAGGCACAGGGCATGTCTGCGTGGCTGGGAGTTAGAGCTGGTGAGTGTCAGTGACTTGGAGAGTGAGCAAGCCTGCTGCTGCAGGAGCATTTGTATCTTCTGCTGCTTTCTGGTGGATCCACCTCGACTCTTGGGTTTTTAATTCAAAACTCCAACTGCTTTCAGGTGTATAACTAGGCCATCACAGTAGTTATGATGTTGGATAAAGGATGCACTTTATCCTACATTTATCCTTAATTGCTAGTTAGTGGCTTTCTTTAAAAATTTTTTTTTCCTCCTCAACAGTTATCTGGAAACAAATCTGACTCTAAGGCAAACATCAGTGCAAGGGCTGGGTTAGGATGGGAGGGCTAGCTGTTTTATTTGCTCCCAGAGGGACAGGAGGGGGCTGAGCGAGCACTGGCATGGGTCTGCCGTTGTCCTCACCAGCTCAGGCTCGTGTGCAGAACAGAGGAGCTGAGGAGTCAAAGGCAGGAGGAGCCGGCAGTGCCGCAGGGAGTGTTTCTGAGCGAGCAGATAGGCTCACCCTGTGTCCTCAGGTTGCGTTTGCTTTAAACGGAATGTGTTTAAAAAAAATGTTGTGACTAGCCAAACAGGAAGGTGCTGTGAGTAGGAACATCACCCCAGGGATGCAGGAGGAGGAGGAGGAAGAAGGGGTGACTGGTGACCAGCTTGCATGCAGCGTCATATACAACAGGGCTGTGGTCCAGGTGGGAGGCACAGGCGCTGCTGTAGTTCCAGATGTGGAAAGACACGTACATCCTCATTAAAGCCGCATCTAAAGCTCTCTTCCCTTTCAGTCGCTGCTGGTTATCTAAACTCTAGCTTGCACCTCCGTGGAGAGCACGCAAGGCTTGACTAACCCAGGGCATCTCTGTGCTGGCAGGGTCTCTGGGGGCCGGCAGCCACCAGTGCCCCAGATAGCTGCTGACCCCCCATGCTGATGTCTGCGAGATCTCTGGGTCCCATCCATGTCCCCTGGTGGGATGTGGTTAACCCTCCTGACTTTTATTATTCTCTGCAGCTTGAAGGATGCAAACGACCTGCCAGTCCAGTGTGAAATCTCTCCCCTCGTCTCCTATGGAGGAGAAGTGAGTACCGGCTCTCCAGAGCTCAAGCACCCTTGCAGATTAACAAGGCAGGTGGGGAGGCTGGCGGGGCACACATGTGAGCACTGGCCGGGAGGGGTAAGCCATGAAAGTGAGACTTGAATTCACCATGGAGCTTTTTGAGGCAATGTCCCACAAGCCACTAGCATGGGAGGGGACCAGAGCCACCTGTGAGCAGGTCAACAGAGCAGATGATATGTGGTGTGTTCCTAACGAGCTGCTTCGTTCTCCTTTAGGGTCTGGAAAAATACGTGAAGGACCGAGAGTTTCGCGCGCCTTTGATTATTGACGAGGACGGGATCCACGAGCTGGTGAAGAACGGGATGTAGTGGTGGCACCGTGCCCAAACCGGGCTGCCCGTCCTGCCTGGCGGGCTGGGGATTCGGACACATGAAGGTTTATAGCTGTAACTGGTAGGGGCTGATCCTGCTCCCTCTGGCCCTGTGCAGAGGAGGATGTAACCCACTCAGTTCTTGGCATGTTGTACACTTCTATTTATATTTTAATTTAAAAACCAAACACTTTATGGATTCCCCTGCCACGAAGCACAGCTGTGGCACTGCTCTTTGTGCTCCAGGCTGTGGGCGTTTATTTTTAAACATGTATATAGTAATAGTCATTGTACATGCAGAGGATTTTTATGGTACGGGGCCGGGGTTGAATTTTTATTTTTCTCAAATCTACATGATTATTTTTTTTAATAGGATCCTTGTCATTGCCCATGTCCTCCCTTTTGATCATCCTTTGTACGTTGCACAACTGGAAGCACCTGATTAAACTCTGAGTCCATCCTGTCTGTCATCTGGTGGTGTTTTAGTGACGGTGGCTTTCCGCAGAGGCTCTACTCATAGAGCAGAGGTCCTGCTGTGTCACACCGAGTGCCCTGCTCTGCCCAGTGCAGCAGGGGTTGGTTGCTGCCCGGCGAGGTGGCAGGCAGGGCCTCTGGCCCATGGCACTGGTCTGCAGTGTCTCTGGAGGAAGCGGAGGGCTGTGCTTTCCTCTTTAATGTCCTCAAGCAGCAGCAAACCTTGAGCAGGTAGGAACAGGCAGGAGTGCAATGCTGGGGCATTTGGGGTGCAACCAGCCTGGTGCCCTCCAGCAGCATCACCTCCCCTCTGCTTTTCCAGGGAAGGCTCTTCAGCTCCTGCCAGTACCTGCTGTCCTGAAGCATGATGTCCTCATGCCCTTGGGCAGAGCAGCTTTGCTGCCTCCCCTCCTTTTTGGGAAAGGAGATGGTGCTTGGCCGGCTCCCCTGCTGCTCCTGAGTCCTGCTGCAGCCCCTGGGCTCCTCTGTGGCTGCCTGAGGAGGGATTTTCCCTTGCAGGGCTGGGAATGGGGCCCAAACTGCTCCCCCCAAGGGAAGTCACTGAGTTCCCTGAGTACCAAGGTGGCTGTTGGGCACCCCGGGGCTCAGCTGAGCACGCAGCTCCCCAGGCAGCGTGCTTGGGAAGCCGGGGCTGTGCGGGGGGGTCCTGGCTGGTGCTGTGGCTGCTGGTGGCTCGCTGTGGGCCAGCTGGGCTGCGTGTGGCCGAGGCAGGCTGGCAGCTGAGAGTCCCGGGGGACACGGCCTGGGATGGGGGCCAGAGCGGATGCGAGGAGCCAATGCGGAGTGCTGCGGGTGGTCTGCACCACCCCCACCTCCCCCTGCCCACCAGCCCTGCCGGGCCCTGGGATGTCTGCTCCCTGAAGCTGCTCCTTGGCAGGGGGGGGGCAGCAGCTGGAGCATAGAGTGGCCCACCTTGGAGGGATGCGCATGGCCCCAGGACCAGCACCAAGCAGGAGCCAGAGGCTGCACCATGAGCCCGAGGGGATTGCTGCTCCAGCTGGCTCCCCAGGCGCTGGGAGGGATGGAGGGGAGGTGTTTGCTTTGGCTTTTTGGCTCTGTTTGCACTCCAACACCTTTGCATTAGGTCCTGGGACAGAGCGATGCAGTGCTGGCTGCTACCAAGGTATTTGAGCACCAATTCCAGGTAGCTGGAGATGAACGGGTGGAGCAGAGTGGGACGGTGTCTGTGCCGGTGAGCACGTAGGGCAGCCGGTGTGAGGGTGAGGGCTTCCCCTGCCAGCAGATCTGGGGTGGCACGCTGGGCCATGGTACAGAGCCCTGCAGCAACTATGCTGCTAACTTGCTCCCTGCCTGCCCTGCCAGCCCAGAGGCTCCTCTGGTGCTCTGCCCACTGGTGTTGAGCATCTCGCCGCAGCCATGGCTGGG
>NW_010335454.1:8216-8501 GCF_000700745.2 Antrostomus carolinensis
CCCTTCCTCAGTGTGGGGTGCCCCACAGGGCAGCAGTGCTTTTTGGGAGTTGCTGTCCTGCTGCCAGGGGTGCTGCTTCACTCCCACAGCAGTGTAGATGCTGGCATAAAATACAGCCACAACACTAGTCTGAAAGAATATTGTTTGTTTGTTTTTAAATTGTGTTTTTAGCTATTGCACAAAAACTAACGTGAGACGATTATTATTATTTTCTCCCTGGCGTGTTGCGCAGTCGGTGGCTGCAGTGCCAAGCTAGTGACTGGAAATGATGTAAAACCACGAGCT
>NW_010335454.1:8545-11402 GCF_000700745.2 Antrostomus carolinensis
GGGCAGGTTGCTTCTCCAGCCGCTGTCCTGGCCATGTGTGCCCGCACAGGAGCCCAGCACCCTTCCCATCAGGGGCCTGGAGCAGGACAGCCTGTGCAGGACCTTCCAGGCCAGCAATGGAGCCTCATGGAGCACCTCCATCACCCCCATTTTGGGGGTGTCCCATCTGCTCCCTGCACCCCACAGTGCAGGAGCAGGGTCCCGGACACGTGTGCCATCCCGCAGCCACGGAGGCGAGTGCTGGAAAGCAAAATGCTGCCTATTGCTTTAAGTTCCCTCGCCGGCCATGGGGATTTTTTTATTTTTTCTCTCGCGCTATGAATGGGTTTTGCTGTAAATTACAGCTTTGCACACATTCCCTCGGGCCTGCTCCCTGCACCCCACAGTGCAGGAGCAGGGTCCCGGACACGTGTGCCATCCCGCAGCCACGGAGGCGAGTGCTGGAAAGCAAAATGCTGCCTATTGCTTTAAGTTCCCTCGCCGGCCATGGGGATTTTTTTATTTTTTCTCTCGCGCTATGAATGGGTTTTGCTGTAAATTACAGCTTTGCACACATTCCCTCGGGCCGAGGAAAATAACCTCCGCCGAAAAGCCGGCCTGGATTGGTGACTGGCTCCCCCTCTCTGCTCCTTAATTGAAACCAAATGTGCAAGATGTAGGATTGTGGGATTTCTGGCCGGCTCCCAGGAATCCGCAGAATGCGAACACTCTCCCAGAGGCATCTTGCATCAGCCCGGGGAAGTTCGCTCCTCGCCTGGCTCCCCCGGCCCGGGCGAGGGGCGAGGAGCCCACCCGCTCCCTGCCTGCCCGCTCCCCGCCTGCCCGCTCCGGTGAGTCGCTCTCGGGTGTGTGGGGAGGCGTTTGGCCCCTGCTACGTTTGGGATTTTGGGGGGACACGGGGTCAGCCCGTGCTTCACAGCAGAACCTGGGCAGAGGGGCTGGGGCGCGGGTCTCCCCGGGAAGGGGCTGGGGCAGTGCAGGGTGACGACCCCACCTGATGACATGACATTTGGCTGCTTCTCTCCATTTTTCCCCCCGCTTTCAGCGTTTCCCCCCATGCCTCGTGCCAGGGCAGGGTTTCCTGGTGTCCCTCCTTCGGCTCCTGCCTGTGTGTCTGTTGGCAGAGCTGGCAGCAGTGCTGGCCAGCCCGAGAGGCCCCGCTGTCCCCAGCCAGGCACTGGTCACACTGGGAAGGGGACACAGGGCCACTGCTCTGGTGCTCCTGAGCATCCTGTCCCACATCCTGGTGCTGGGGACCTGCTTGTGGCTTCCCAGCCCTGCGCTGTGGCGGGGCAATGCCATGCCCTGTGGCAGGTGATGCCACACACCATGGTGAGGTGATGCCATGCCCTGTGGCATGGAGCAGGGAGGAGGGCTGCATGTTTTCAGCTGGCGGGGAGTGCTTGCTGGGTGCAGCACCCACAGGACCATGTCCCCGGGCCCCATGGCCATGAGCTGTGCTGCTGGCAGGTCTCTCCGGGGCAGTTGGCAGCCATGGGGCCATGCTGGCCATTCTTTGCACCCTGTATGTCTGCGATGCCCCTGACTGAGACGGACAGCCCGTGGCTGGGGAGGTGCTTGCTGCTGCAGAAAATGGGGTTGCATCCAGCCCAAAGAAGGTCTAAAATGGCATTTTTGGAGGGGAGGAGGACTACGGGTCCCGGCATGCTGCACTGTGCTCCCGCCGAGGCTGCGCCGCAGGCACAGCATGCTGGGGGCTGTAGTGCCAGCTGGGGTGGGGGTCCTGGACCCCTTACTGAAACACCAGATGCCTTGGGTCATGGCCCAGGGTCACAGGGAGCCTATCACCGCTCAGACATGTTCCCTCCAGCGGGGCCTCAGCATGTCCCAGCTGTCCACCATCCCAGCAGGAGGGGAGCCCCCAGCCCCATGTGAGGACAGGGACCCCTGGGAGACCCACAGCCAGGACTTGGGGTGCACAGGGGGTGTGGGCTGCGGCTGTCCAGCCCCTTCCCTGCGGATGATGCTCCTCTGGCACCGACGAGGATGGCAGCGCCCATCTGGGAAGTGAGCTGGGGGCGACAGGGACCACAGCTCAAGTGGGATTTGTCTCTAAACAAATACAGATTTATTTTTTTTCCCCACTAATTTTCCCTGGTGATTTCAGTAGAATGAGAGGGGAGGAAAATAAAAAGGAAAAAAAAGCAGTGGCCAAGGGAAGCTCCCAAGTCCAGGCGACGCCAGGGAGGAGCTCCAAAAACTCTCTGAACTAAAAATTTCCAGTGATTGGAAATTTTCAGCAAACATTTTCAGACAAAACTTTGCAAAGCCATCCCTTCTGCAGGGCTGATGGAACAAAAATGGTTTCCAGCTGGGCTGCCAATACTTTTCAGCCCATTTGACCATGTGTCCCTTAGCGCCCCAGCCTCAGCACCTGAGTCATCGTCTCCTTGCTGTCCCCCAGCCCCGCTCCCCTAAGCAGCAACGCGCACGTCATAACGGCTGAGTGGGGATAATTTCCCTGTATTAGACTAAATGTAAATACATTCCCTGGGGGAGATGATGGCATCTGGTATCCTGATGCTTAAAAAGTTTACTCAGCCTGAAAGAATAGTGGGGAAAAAATATCCTTGGATGTTTTTTGGAATGCAGAAGGAAATTGAGATTTTTATGTTGGGGGAACTGGCCATCATCAAACACCGGAGCCTTGCGTGTGCCTCTCAGTGATGCAGCTGAAATTCCTTGTTGGACCTGAGTTAGTTGCAACTAACTAATCTTTCCCATCTGGGAACAGAAAAAAAAGCAATCGCATAAGTGCTTTTAACAAAAAAATTAGAAAAAAGGGGAAAAAAACCCCCACCCTAAGTCCAGGTGTTATTTGCACCTCCTGCAGAGC
>NW_010335454.1:11506-14652 GCF_000700745.2 Antrostomus carolinensis
GCATGGTCACAGCAACCCCGCCTGGCTCCTGCCAAGCCCCGGCTTTGCCAGCGAGCAGGGCCACATCCAGCACCTCCCAGCTGGGCTCTGCAGGATGGGGCCATCCGCTGATGTGGCAGCTGGTTCTGGGTGGGTTTGGGCTTTCTCTCAGTGGTGGGGACAAGGCTGTGGGTCGCTGCATGGGGTGGATACAGGGACACGACCAGGCACCCACATGTGGGGTCACTGGTGTAGGGCCAGCTTGGGGACCCACCAGCCCAACCCAGCCATCCCTGGTACGGTGGGACTCAGCTGGGATTGACCCCAGCACTCAAGTGCAGCCAGGTTCCATTTGGCCAGGAGCTATGGTCCCTTTGACCCCCAGGTTAGTATGTTGTTCCTGCAAAGGTTAATGTGCATGTAAATGAGATTAAAGCAGCCTTATTTTAATAAAAAGAGGACTAATCTGCATCCAGTGCTTGTGTGAAGGACTGTCCCAGGAGGACAAGTGTCCCATTGGCACATAAGGAGAGGGGGAGTCCAGGGAGCCTGGGGCAGGGCTGATGAGGTTTAGGGGTGTCCCCAGTGCACCCCCGGCATGGTGCTGTGCCCCGCAGTGGTTCCCCAGGAGCTGCTTGGGCTCTGGGTGCTCCGGGCAGCTGAGGGTCAGCCAGAGCCAGGGTGATGGCTGCTGCCCTGCGGAGGGGCTGTGGCACGGCGCCGACTCTGCGGGCAGGTCCTGGGGCTGGGGTCAGGGGGATCCCCTCATGTCATGGGCTGCACCCTGCTCTGAGGAACCCCACCAGCACTGTCCCTTTTCCTCCCCTTGCTGCAGCCCAAGCCCCATTGCCAGGACCTCCAGGTCGCACCCAGCCCCATCCCACGCTCCTGCAGAGGCTGCAGGTGCAAGCTGGTTCCTGTGCCCTCTGTCACACCTTTCTGTGTCACCCGTGTCCCCAGGATCCGCTCTGCCATAGTGAACTGTCACAATAAATATGCTGTAAATCTTGGGCAATATCTGTTATTATCTCTCTCGAGCCAGAAGGCAGGAAAACCGCCTGGGGTATTATTTTGTTATACGCCGGGGTTGTGCAACACGTTGCTTTCAAAGCCATCCCAGGGTGGGTGGCCCAGCCAGAGCCTTTGTGCCCATCAGTGGAGCTGGACGGCGCCAACTCCAAGCAGAGCTCTGGGATGCTCCTGTGGTTCATAGAATCATGGAATGGTTTGGGTTGGAAGGGACCCTCAAAGGTCATCTAGTCCAACCCCCCTGCAGTGAGTGGGGACATCTTTACTAGAGCAGGTTGCTCAGTGCCCCATCAAGCCTGACCTTGGGTCCTGTGGCCATTTCACGTGGCTGGATCCAGGGACACAGCAGGGCCACGTTACCTGCCCATGCTGGGGCTGCACTGGTGTGGCACCATGATGCCGTGGCTCCTGGGGGTAGTGGTGGAGGGGATGGGACACTGGGACCCCTTTGACCACCATCACAGATGTGACACTTGGGGCTATGCTCCTCCTCCAAGGCTGAGGTGGGGACACAGGGTCTCGTGCAGGGGAAGCCCCCCTGTCCTCAGCTGGCCACACCAAGCAGGACTGGCATTTCCATGTGGCTCAGCTGGCTCAGCGTGACGAGTCCTGGCTCTGTCTCCCCAGGACTGCTGACATGCCGGCCACCCCCAGACCAGCTCTGCTGCTGCTGCCACTGCTGCTGTACGTCCCGCAGGCTGCAAGAGCCCAGGTCAACCCAGGTGAGTGAGGGACCAGGCAACTGCAACAGCCATGAGGTGTTTCCGTGGGCCGTGCTCCTGACAGGGCATCCAAGCTTGGGCTCATGTCACCTCTGCCACCTCTGGGACTTTCCCAGCCCTGGGAGCAGTGTGTGGTGGCCCCACACTGCCCATGTCTGCCTCGGTACACTGCTGTCCTGCATGTGGCATGGCCACTGCCAGTGACCCAAGAAGCATCCTCCATGTGCCACGGGTGCCTGTCCTGGCACTGCCAGGCTGGTGGGCGTTGGGGTACAGGCAAAGTGCTGCGGCTGGAGCCCCAGGCTCGGCGTGGGGCTCTTCTCCATCAGAGGCTCATCGGGCCCGCTCAGTTTTAAGGCTGCGGTGTGCAGAAGGCAAGGCACGGGGTATTGTTTGTTGCTGCTGGGACATGCTTTCTTTGGCGCTTTCACAGCAAACTAAGGTTGGCTTTCATAAAGTGGCTTGACTAGGTGCCTGGCTTCTGCTCAGAAACCACAACAGTGTGCCGGGTGTCGGCAAGAGAAGTGTGTTTAGATGGTTATTTCTGCAGGCTCAGCCCCCTCCTGCACTGTCGGGAGCCCAGGCTCCCTCAGCGCGTCAGGGTTTCCCCAGGGCATCCCTGTAATGAGTCTCTTCAAAGGCTTCTTCCATCCGTGGGAAGAGTTTGCCGGGTCTTCCCCAGAGGTTGCATGGTGCTTAGGGAAGCAATCCTGTTTCTTCTGCAGCCATCCAGGGCTGGCAGTGTGGGCTTTGCCTGGCCAGGGTGGTTATTACCTGGGGCAAAGGAGCTGCACTGGTTCCATGTTCAGCAAGAATTAAAGGAGAATTCAGTGGGAGCTGCACTCTGCAGAGCATTACAAGTGGGAGAGCTGGAGACAACAAGAGATGTTCCCCACTGTGCTGATGCTCTCCACAACTACCTGAAAAGAGGGTGTAGAGAGGTGGGGGTAGATCTCTTCAACCAAGGAACAAGTGAGAGGACAAGAGGAAATGGCCTCAAGTTGTGCCCAGGGCAGTTGAGATTGGATGTGAGGAAGAATTTCTTTGCTGAAAGGCTTCTCAGGCACTGGAAGGCGTTGCCCAGGGCAGTGGTGGAGTCCCCATCCCTGGAGGGATTGAAGAGTCCTGTAGACATAGTGCTGAAGGACATGGTTGACTTGTCAGTGTGAGGTAAATAGTTGGACTTGCTGATCTTAAAAGTCTTTTCCAATCAAGGCGACTCTGTGATTTGTGCTGAAGATGTGCCCATCCCTCTGATGATGGATGCAGGAGATGGTCCCTGTTGTGCGGGGACCCAGGGACGGGAGCCGGCTGTCGGGTGGCACCGCACACTGGGTTGTGGGCTCCTTTCTGACACACTACTGGGTGAGCAGGAGGTGGTGGGGCGGGAGGCAGCCCCAGCACCGCATCCCGGCC
>NW_010335455.1:0-722 GCF_000700745.2 Antrostomus carolinensis
CAGGCAGAAATACCCCAGTGCAACCCTGAGCCCAGAGGGGCTGTAGGTCCCAGCACGCTCAGAACACCCCCGAAACCATCCCTTTGCTGGGGGCAGAGGGAATTGGAAGGACCCCCCCCATTTAAGAGGCTTTTCTTTGCTGGGGGCAGAGGGAATTGGAGGGACCCCCCCCCCATTTAAGAGGCTTTTCTAGGGTGGTTCATCCCTGGGGTGTGAAGCCGGACGAGGGCAGGAGCCTCTTCACTGGGTTTGACCCCATTTCCCCTCCATGGGTTGAATCAAATCCCGTAGGAACGTGCTGGATCCCAGCCCTTGGGGGGTCACACCAGCAAACCCCCCACCCACCGGCGCCGTCGGTTATCCCAGCAGCTTCCTTCATTCCGGCTTCTCCCCTCGCCACACCTTTCCCTGGTGCTGCCACAGACCTTCAGGGATTTTTCTTCCCATGGAAATTTAATTTGAGGTGTTCCATCTCCTCCCAGGTTGTTGTTGGGTTTTGGGTTGGTTTTGTTTTCCGCTGCCGCTGGCAGCTCCTTGTTGGAAGATGCTTCGTCCTCCTGCTCGTGCCAACACTTGCACCTCCACACGCCAAGGAAACCACGTGTTCTTTGGGAAAAGGCTCATCCCTGGGTCATGGTGGAAACCGTATCGTCCCCTCCGGCGTTCCGGCTTGTCCGTCTTCCTGCCAGGATCCTGCTTGGCTCCCGGGCTGCCTCTTCCCC
>NW_010335455.1:800-1138 GCF_000700745.2 Antrostomus carolinensis
CGCTTTGGCTGGAGGAGCCGGCTCACCCTGTGCCATCGCTGTGACTTTACATCTCCGATGCCATCCGAGAGCTCCGGTGAGCACCCGGAGAGCCGGTGCGGGGACACCGGGCAGCCCCGGCAGAGCCAAACACCTTACGGAGTCACGGAGCATCTGTGTCTTGACCGGCCACGCCAGAACACCGAGAACGGGGCTGTGTCCACTGGGCAGCCTGGAGCTGCAGCTGCCCTGGCTTGAGTTTTGGCAATCCCATCCCAGCCCCGTTCTTGGCTTTTTCTAACCCAAAACATCAAAGATCCAATCTTGCATCCATGTCTTCATTTTTATTTTCCCCCCCC
>NW_010335456.1:0-1327 GCF_000700745.2 Antrostomus carolinensis
AAGCCATGAACCACCTCTGTATCCTTCCCAGTGAGGTGTCTGTGAGGAGGGTCTGGGGGTTGTGTTGCACTGCCCTTAGCTGACACCCCAGATTTCCAGGACGTGGTGCTGGAGGAGCTGCCCTGCGCCCACGGCTCCCCGGCGCAGTTTGAGCTCAACGGGCGCATCCGGCAAGTGGCTGCCGCTAGGGGGGGTGGGGAAGGTGAGCCCCAAGATCCATACCCTGGGCTTGGGAGGGCAACAGGGAACCCCTGGGATGCTGCCGTCTCACGTGCCACCTCCTCTCCCCTGACAGATTTCGTTGGTGTCCGCTCAGACTATCACTGTGGTGTTTGGAGGGTGCCGGGCAGGGTGGGGGCAGCCCCCACCCCGCTGCAGGTGATCCACACCAGCACACCTGCCTCCTGCCTCACCGTCAGGTAGGTGCTGGGGGAACAGAGCTTTGCAGGGAGGGGACTCTGCTGCTTCTGCAGCCCTCCCCACTGTGGTGGGTGCTCCTGTCCCCGTGGTGATGCCATACCCTCCATCCCACAGCCCTCACCTCCCCGGGGAGCTGGCTGTCTGCACCCAGACTGGATCTGTCTACCTCTGGAGCATCGAGATGGGGTGAGATGGGGCACTTGGGGCTGGCAGTGGGCTCACACAGACCCCCAGGACTCAGGGGGGCAGAGGGAGCCCAAGGAAGGGGTGCAGCTCTGCCCTGTACCAGCGCTGCCTTCTGCCTGCAGGCTGCAGCGGCTCCGCCACGACCCCCAGACCATGTTTTTTCGGGACCATTCGCCTTGGCGCTGGAGCGACTTCACTGCCCACCCGCGGGTGCTGAGCTGCGCCGACCGCACGGGCCTGCAGTGCCTGGATGCCCGGGTGAGCCCTGGAGGGTGAGCACAGGGCTGGGGGCAGGCAGTGGAGAGGGTTCCCCAGCCAGAGGTGCTGAAAGAACCCCACTGTGCTGCCACAGGCACCCGAGAGATGCCACTTCGACTTGTTCAAGGTGGGTGAGGAAGCTGGCTGCCAGCAGGGCGAGCGTGTGGTGCTGCCCATGTACCTGGGCAGGGCTCACCCCTCCCAGCACCTCATCACCACCCAGGTGAGTCTCACCACACCTGGGGAGGGGGACAGCTGGGGGCTGAGGGGGACACCCCAGCACAGCCCCAGCTCCCAGCACCTGTGGGGCAGGGGGATCACCCAGCTGTAGGGGGCTTCCACAGCGTGTTGGGGTGAGGCCAGCTGAGCTGTCCCTCCCATCCCAGTTCTCTGTGTATGTGCTGGACGAGCGCTTGCCGCTGGTGCCCATGCTGAAGTGGGTGCACATGATGAAGGCCCCCCC
>NW_010335456.1:1494-1973 GCF_000700745.2 Antrostomus carolinensis
GACCAGCTGCTGCCCCAGCATCAGTGCTCACCGGGCAGCTCTTGGTGTGTCTGTCTGCAGGGGGCAGCCAGTCAGCCTGCCAGCTGGTGGGATCTCCTCAGAAGCTGCACAGCATCGCCGGCCCCTGCCCGCCCAGCTCCCTCCCCGCCCCCGCCTGCTCCAGCAGCGCCTGGGTGCCCCAGCTGCAGGTGGGTGTCCCGTGCCACCCTGGGGTGCATGTCCCAGGGGAGGGGGTGTGGGCTGGAAGTGGGGTGCAGCCCTCACTGTGCCCTGGGAGTGTAGGTGAAAAAGGAAAAGCAAAACTGTGAATAACCCCGTGCACAGGCTGAAAGATTCATGACCTAGAGCAGGATGTGGGGGGCAGGAGCCAGCAGTGAGTGTGCCCATGGTGGGGTGGGGGCAGCCCCCTCTGCTTGGCCAGGCCCCAGGAGTGGTCCCAGGGCCAGGACCCTGGTGGCAATACCCCTCCTGTCCCCGTA
>NW_010335456.1:1998-2280 GCF_000700745.2 Antrostomus carolinensis
CCAGGAGCCCCTGCTGCTATTCCAGCTCTCCGAGGCTGGGGACGTCTTCTGCCAGTGGCTGACCCATGAGGTGGCACAGCCCCTTGATGTCACCTCGGGGGATGAGGCTGCACCAGCCCCCGGCTCTTCCCCTCTCTTCGAGTCTCCATCCAGCAGACCACCGGGCTTGGGCAGTGAGGAAGAAGAGGAGGAGGAGGAAGAGCAAACTTTCTATTTGTCCAACCTGGAGGTGATTATTAATGAGGAAGAGGAGGAGGAGGAGGTGGGCACACCAGCGACCTT
>NW_010335457.1:0-303 GCF_000700745.2 Antrostomus carolinensis
TCCCCATCTGGTAGGGGTGACCCATGGACAGCACGCCTTCATGTCCCCAACTAGCAGAGGTGGCCTGTGGGGACCATGCCTGCGAGTCCCCATCTAGCAGGGGTGACTCTTGGGTACTGTGACTGTGTGTCCCCATCCTGGAGAGGTGACTCATGGGTACCGTGACACCGTGTCCCCATCAAGCAAAGGTGGCTTGTGGGCAGCGTTCCTGTGTGTCCCCATCTAACAGGGGTGACTCGTGGACAGTGTGTCTTCGTGTCCCCATCCATCAAGGACAGCATGCCTGCATGTCCCAAACCAGCA
>NW_010335458.1:0-3354 GCF_000700745.2 Antrostomus carolinensis
GTCAGCAAGTGCTGAGGATATTTGTCGAATCGCCCCCAATAAATCAGGAGTGTTTAAGGGTTTCCCACCCTCTGCTTCTCCCCGGCCATCCCCGCAAGGGCCGGCAGCGACCCCGGGCTGACGGCGAAGCCGCCGCTCCCGGGATCTCCGGACCCGGCACACTCCTCCGGACTCAGAGAAACTCTGCTCCTTAACTATGCTCTTTCCTCTTCCCAGCTCTCGTCGCTGAAAGGGCATTTTCAAACGCGATACAGCCAATTTATTGTTGTTGTTTTCTTACAAAGTACCTTTAGAAAAGGAGAGCCTCGCAGCCCGGGGTCCCACTTTTCACTGATATTTTAATAAGAATAATTTCTCCCCTCTCCTTATTTTCCTTTGGAAGCGTTTCGCTGGGAACCTAGACAAACAGTGCGCACATTTCACAGATTTTAACCAAACAAAACACAACTTTGCTGTGAGTTAGCCGGGATCAGCAAAGCAGTGGCCAGGGACTGCCATGGGGTAAGGACTGTCCCCAGCTCTGTCCCGGCCCGACAGAGCCCTCGGTGTGTGTCAGAGTATGGACGGGAGGAGGGGGGGGTTGCAGTTGCTGTCCCCCCCTTCCTTCCCCCCTTCTCTCCTACCGCAATTCATCTCTGCTTGGCAGGTGCAATAAAATCTTCACGTACGTCTCTGCTCTTGTGTCTTTCTTGGCAGGGAGGGGGGGTGTTTTAGGAGCCCACAGAGCAGCCCTGCTCCCGCTGCACGGGCGGGTGTGCTGGGGAATCGGAGCGGGACACCGCGAAGTTACGGGGAAAGAGAAATTCATTCCTCCAAACCCAGCGAGATGTGACTTCAAAGTCCCCGAGCGCTGTCTCGCTCCCAGCTGGGCTCTGAGAGCTCCTTCCAACACCGTCAAAGCCACGAGAAGAGCCGAGGCGGGGACCCGGCTCCTCGCTTTTCCCCGCAGGGACTCGCCGAGCCCCGGAGGAGCAGCCCAGATTTGGCACAGGGGGCCTGGGCCAGCTCCAAGCTCCAGGGCCCGGCCCGAGCGGGTCTCCCCCACGCCGAGAGCCCTGCCCGGGCCGTGCGCAGGCGGCCGCTGGAGTGTCCCGGGGTGGGGGGTGTCAGCCCCCGCCAGCCTCGTCTCCGCTTTGGGCAGCCTGCGCCCTCCAGACGCGTGAAAAGCGGCGTTACTTCGTTACAGGAATCAAACGAAACCCCGCGTTTCGTTGCGTGGTGCCCCGGTTTGGGCTTAATTATCCCCGCGATGTGTTTGGCAGCCTCCAGAAACGCACCGAGTGGGCGGCCACGACATCTGGGTCACCTCGATAAAACACGAGACGATTTTTTTCATATTTATTTTTAAGATGACCCGGTCTCCCCGGTGTTGATTTCTCTCCTCACTCCCATTGATTCATCTAAAGGCTCCCTATGTATCACTGCTCCCCTGCAAAAGTTAGAGAGGGCTGCATGCAACGGTGCCGCTGCATCTTCCCCCAATTACAGTAGTAAAATCTTAATTAAAAAGAGCCCGTCTATTGGCTGCCATGGGGGGGAAGGCAGGCACGCACGCCCGGAGGCAGCGCAGCGCCCGGAAGGCTCCCAGGGAAAATATAGTTCTTGATTAATGTATTTTCATCTCGTTCTTAGCGGAAGACAGTTTGTAAGTACCTGCTAATGTTAGTGCTCTTTAAGGTTTCAATTGTTCTAGGGGGTTTGCCATTGACTTTTTCATTATTTACCTACTGAATCAAAGTAAGCAAATGCCATCTGTTTCCCTGCTGCTATCATCTTCACTTTTAATTATCCGCCCAGCAGCCTAATAGAGATGATATTAAACTAAATCTTTTTGACATTAAAAGTAATTATCCCCAAACCAATATTACAAGAATGAAAATTACCCACTCACACCCCCCACACCCCCCCCTCAAAGAAAAAAGGCACATTCCTCCCAGTCCAGGCAACCTCTTCAGATCCCGGAGCGGGGAGAGATAGATGGAGATCCCGTTATCCCGGACCTCTCAAGTATTTGAAACATTATTAACTCAATTTCCCGGCTCCCAGGGGGGTGAGGAAAAAGAGACAAGGGAGAGAGATTTGTGGAAGGAAATAAGGGAAAACCAGGGCTCCAATATTCCCGCGTGGGCTCCTCTCCGCACTGCGGGGACCTGCCAGGTTGCGGGGGCTACCCGACCCCACCGGGACCCCCGCAGGGCCCGGCCCAGGTCCCAGCACCGGGCTTTTAGAATAAATACACACATCTGCAGACTCTCCAAGTACTTCGCACCGTCCAGCGGCACCGGTCGAGTGTAACGCGTTGGCGTTGAGGGGCCGGTCATTATAGAGACATTAGGAGCGGGTCCGTAATGAAGGGGAGGACGGCGGCTCCTCTAACAGATGGCCGCTTTGCTGAATTACCTCCACGGAGTCATTTCACTGAGACTCAAACTTCTCCGCCATTTCTCCTCTGACTCGCTTTAATATGAGCCGGAGCCGCGTCCCCCATTTCCTTTAGTATGTGCTAAACTGAGCTAATTTTAATTGCATGTTTCAACTTTGCTAATTAAATAGAGTGGTCTAATTAAAAGTGACTAGGGAACAGTTTTAATTCAACCCTCTACTTTTTTAACAATCCATTATGCAACAAATCCAGGGTAAGCCCTCCCTTTAAAAAAGCTACAGATGATTGAGTTTTTACACCTTTTTACACGCTCACAATGGGGAGACTTGACCCAACATATGTAGCGGCGGGGCCGGGCCCCCCCGGCTCCCCGGTGGGGTATTGGAAAGGGGCTGTCTCGCTGCTGCTGCCCTGCCTGAGCGCTGCTGGACCCGGCTGCCTCCCGGGGCCTCCCCGCTGGAAGTGCTGAGACTATTAGCCCAGCAGAGGTTAGAGTAGCACATCCCCAAGACAGCAGCCCAGGATTTGGGAAAATCGGGCTCTTTACACGCTTCATCTCTTCACCAAGTGCTCATTAGGTTGTTAACCTCTGGTTCACATGAAAGGGGCATGTGATGAATCCCCTCCCGAACAAATGGGCGCATCCCCCTTCAGGCACTGAACAAAGCCCTTAAAATAACTGCACAAGAAAGCCTTTAGTTGTTACTCTAAAATTTCTTTTCTCTGAGAGCTTGTGCCCATCCACACGCACGCACACAGACACACAGAAAGGGGGGGGGAGAGAAAAAAAAGAAAAAAAAAAAGAAAGAAAGCGCACACACACGCAAAAATTCCCCCCTATCCCCCCACCTCGTGCGCTGGAGCTAGAAATTAAAAATCCGGGTTCCGTCCCCGGGGCCTTTGGCGCTGGCTGGTGTCCCCCGGGTTTGGCTGAGGCTCCGGCTGCGGTTTCCCAAGGGAGGGGAAGGAAA
>NW_010335459.1:0-219 GCF_000700745.2 Antrostomus carolinensis
CTGGCACGTGCTGACCCTCGCCTGTGCCAACCCTTGCCAAGGCCGCCCGGGCTGCGGCCGCTGGCACCATCCGTTCTGCTCCAGGGCTCTGCCTCTCCCTGGGAACTGGCCTGGCCCCAGCTCTGTGGGAAGGGAGGAGGATTTGTGGGGGTCTCAGCCCAGCCCAGGGAGGGGGCAGGGGGCTGTATGCAGGGTGAAACGGCAGCTGAGCATACCCGC
>NW_010335459.1:374-634 GCF_000700745.2 Antrostomus carolinensis
GCGGCAGGACCGTGAGATGGAGAGATAAATGGGGGGAGGGGGAGAAGGGCAGCCCCCCAGCATCCCCTCTCCGGCCAAGAGAACGTAGTTTTGCAGGGGGTGGGTGGGGGACAGCAGCCCCAGTGAGACCCCTGCTCACCCTCTGCCCCAGCTACACTCCATCATTGATCCCACTTGTACATATTCACCAGCCTGGGAGCCCCCCCGTGTCCCACCGTGGGGAGGCAGTGGGTGGGTGAGAGGCACCGGTAACCCCACAG
>NW_010335459.1:660-1362 GCF_000700745.2 Antrostomus carolinensis
AGAGGGAACAGGGAACAGCATGGAGATGGCAGCCCACGGGGAAACACACGTACAGGAGCACACGCTGCCCAAGCCCTCACCAGCCCAGGAAAGATTTCTGGAGGTTTCTCAGCTCTGCGCTGGTTTTTCATCTCAGCCAGGGCTGAGAGCCAGGACAGCTGGTTCCTCCCAGCAGTGCTACGTGAGCCATCGCAGCCCTCCTTCCCTTGCCTCAGTTTCCCTTTCCAATTCACCCCCCACTTCCATGATCCCCTGCTAGCAGTGAGGGGGATGCAGTGGAGATGGGGGTGCAATGGGAACGGGGCTGCGATGGGGAACTGATGGAGACAGAGCTGCAGTAGGGACAGGGAAGTGACAGGGACGGGCAGGCAGTGGGGAGGGGACACAGTGGGAAAAAGCGGAGACAGGGATGTTCCCAGGGCAGGAGATGCTGAAACCAGCTCCCTGCATCCCTGGGGGCTGTGGGTCCCCAGGCCAGGCTTGTGCAGGAGGATGGGGAAGGATGGGGCCAGGGGCTGTGGGGCACAGGCACAGGGCACTCCTGGCAGAAAGAAGCCCCCACCCCTGCGGGGAAAGAGGGGCGAGGGGCCAGGCTGGCAGCTTCC
Source organism: Antrostomus carolinensis (assembly GCF_000700745.2). Taxonomy (NCBI): domain Eukaryota; kingdom Metazoa; phylum Chordata; class Aves; order Caprimulgiformes; family Caprimulgidae; genus Antrostomus; species Antrostomus carolinensis. The sequence continues at coordinate 1,266 of NW_010335459.1, forward strand.
CACACCCCCAGGTCCCTCCTCAGGAGCTGCTGATGGGGCTGGGGATGAAAGGGAATTGCAGAGCAGGGCAGTGACCACCGGTATATCCAGGGCTTAC
>NW_010335459.1:1516-2375 GCF_000700745.2 Antrostomus carolinensis
TCACTACCCACAGCCCTGCTGCAGCCCCAGGATGGCTTCCCTTGGCTGGCTGGGGGTCTTGGAGCCCATGGGCAAGGGGCACAGCAGAGCAGGGTCACAGCAAGCCTCTTCCCCAACAGCACTGAGGGGAGCCAAGGTCACCCCCCTGCACCCTGCCAGCGCTATCGGCATTCAGGGCAGGTCCCACTCACACCTTGCGTTAAATATTAATGTTCCTGCTTGCCAGCAGTTGGGGTGCCGCATGCCCACGCGTGCACATGAACCTCTCAGACGTACATGGGGGGTCCCAGAACCTCCTGGCCCTGCAAGGATGTGTGTAGAGCCCCCTCCCTCCCTGTCCATGGCAGTATCAGTCCCCTGTGCCACAGCAGGTCCACGCCTGGCTCTGCTGTGTGCTGGGCTCTGGCTGTGACACACCATCCATGTGTGTTTGTCCACTACACTTGTTCTTTACCATGACACGTGCATGTGCTGCTGCATCCACACACAACCCCAAGACAATGATATGTGGTTTTTTGCTGCTCTCAAGTCCTTTGTGCACTTTTCTGTGCGTGTGTGGGGCTGTGCAGGGCTGCCATGCGTCTGCAGGCACCCCCGTGTCACTCTGCATGTGCACAAACAGCCAGGCAAGGATGCAGGAAGGGCTGGGGGTGGCTGTGGAGGGACTGGGAAGGCTCTTGGTGCCGGTATCAATTTGGCTTGTCAGGACCAGGCAGTGATGGCCACTCACATCCCATTTGCTGGCGGGGCCAAGTGCCGTCAGCTGCTCCCCCGAGACCCACGGTCACCTTGGCAGAGAGGAGGAGATCAGTGCGGGGTGGACTAGCTGCCCCAGTGTGGGTTGTGATGAGCTCCCAGT
>NW_010335459.1:2497-2740 GCF_000700745.2 Antrostomus carolinensis
TTGCGCGTGGCTCTGAGACATCCCCCCACCTTGGTGGATGACAGTGGCAGAGCGGGCGCCGATCTGTGAATCAGGGTCTCCGGCTCTCCCCATGGGCACAGGGTCAAGCCGGTCTCTCCCCTGTCACCCCCCTGCCTTCGTTAGTGCAAGGAGATTAATTGGAGGTGGTGAGCGACAATCCCTGCGGGCCCTCTCCCCCCAGCACAGCGCAGCCCGGGGCGGTGTGGCATTTCCAAAGGTTAG